>NW_027365923.1:0-87690 GCF_046119375.1 Phyllobates terribilis
TGAATAACTGATGTATTTTCAATGGCAAAAATCAATGAATAGTGTAAATGCACAAACAGTAATTTCATCTCCGCATTGCAAGGTTGCAATTTTAATCATGATGTTTTCAATGGCAAAAATCAATGAATATTGTAAATGCACAAACAGTAATTTCTCCGCATTGCAAGGTGCAATTCTGAAATTTTTTGCTTTTTTCCTGCTCCTCTTAGCATGATAAAGAAGATTCAAAGAGAGTGAGATGCCAGCTCCTTTCATTCAGTCAGTAGCTACAATCATTTCTGGACGTTTTTCAATGGCAAAAATCAATGAATATTGTAAATGCACAAACAGTAATTTCTCCGCATTGCAAGGTGCAATTCTGAAATTTTTTGCTTTTTCCTGCTCCTCTTAGCATGATAAAGAAGATTCAAAGAGAGTGAGATGCCAGCTCCTTTCATTCAGTCAGTAGCTTCAAACATTTCTGGTATATGAATAACATGATGTTTTTCAATGGCAAAAATCAATGAATATTGTAAATGCACAAACAGTAATTTCTCCGCATTGCAAGGTGCAATTCTGAAATTTTTTGCTTTTTCCTGCTCCTCTTAGCATGATAAAGAAGATTCAAAGAGAGTGAGATGCCAGCTCCTTTCATTCAGTCAGTAGCTTCAATCATTTCTGGACGTTTTCAATGGCAAAAATCATTTGAATATTGTAAATGCACAAACAGTAATTTCTCCGCATTGCAAGGTGCAATTCTGAAATTTTTTGCTTTTTCCTGCTCCTCTTAGCATGATAAAGAAGATTCAAAGAGAGTGAGATGCCAGCTCCTTTCCATTCAGTCAGTAGCTTCAATCATTTCTGGAATATGAATAACATGATGTTTTTCAATGGCAAAAATCAATGAATATTGTAAATGCACAAACAGTAATTTCTCCGCATTGCAAGGTGCAATTCTGAGATTTTTTGCTTTTCCTGCTCCTCTTAGCATGATAAAGAAGATTCAAAGAGAGTGAGATGCCAGCTCCTTTCATTCAGTCAGTAGCTTCAATCATGTCTGGACGTTTTTCAATGGCAAAAATCATTGAATATTGTAAATGCACAAACAGTAATTTCTCCGCATTGCAAGGTGCAATTCTGAAATTTTTTGCTTTTTCCTGCTCCTCTTAGCATGATAAAGAAGATTCAAAGAGAGTGAGATGCCAGCTCCTTTCATTCAGTCAGTAGCTTCAATCATTTCTGAATATGAATAACATGATGTTTTTTCAATGGCAAAATCAATGAATATTGTAAATGCACAAACAGTAATTTCTCCGCATTGCAAGGTGGCAATTCTGAGATTTTTTGCTTTTTCCTGCTCCTCTTAGCATGATAAAGAAGATTCAAAGAGAGTGAGATGCCAGCTCCTTTCATTCAGTCAGTAGCTTCAATCATTTCTGGACGTTTTTCAATGGCAAAAAATCATTGAATATTGTAAATGCACAAACAGTAATTTCTCCGCATTGCAAGGTGCAATTCTGAAATTTTTTGCTTTTTCCTGCTCCTCTAGCATGATAAAGAAGATTCAAAGAGAGTGAGATGCCAGCTCCTTTCATTCAGTCAGTAGCTTCAATCATTTCTGGAATATGAATAACATGATGTTTTTCAATGGCAAAAATCAATGAATATTGTAAATGCACAAACAGTAATTTCTCCGCATTGCAAGGTGCAATTCTGAAATTTTTTGCTTTTTCCTGCTCCTCTTAGCATGATAAAGAAGATTCAAAGAGTGAGATGCCAGCTCCTTTCATTCAGTCAGTAGCTTCAATCATTTCTGGACGTTTTTCAATGGCAAAAATCAATGAATATTGTAAATGCACAAACAGTAATTTCTCCGCATTGCAAGGTGCAATTCTGAATTTTTTGCTTTTTCCTGCTCCTCTTAGCATGATAAACAAGATTCAAAGAGAGTGAGATGCCAGCTCCTTTCATTCAGTCAGTAGCTTCAATCATTTCTGGACGTTTTTCAATGGCAAAAATCAATGAATATTGTAAATGCACAAACAGTAATTTCTCCGCATTGCAAGGTGCAATTCTGAAATTTTTTGCTTTTTCCTGCTCCTCTTAGCATGATAAAGAAGATTCAAAGAGAGTGAGATGCCAGCTCCTTTCATTCAGTCAGTAGCTACAATCATTTCTGGACGTTTTTCAATGGCAAAAATCAATGAATATTGTAAATGCACAAACAGTAATTTCTCCGCATTGCAAGGTGCAATTCTGAAATTTTTTGCTTTTTCCTGCTCCTCTTAGCATGATAAAGAAGATTCAAAGAGAGTGAGATGCCAGCTCCTTTCATTCAGTCAGTAGCTTCAAACATTTCTGGTATATGAATAACATGATGTTTTTCAATGGCAAAAATCAATGAATATTGTAAATGCACAAACAGTAATTTCTCCGCATTGCAAGGTGCAATTCTGAAATTTTTGCTTTTTCCTGCTCCTCTTAGCATGATAAAGAAGATTCAAAGAGAGTGAGATGCCAGCTCCTTTCATTCAGTCAGTAGCTTCAATCATTTCTGGAGTTTTTCAATGGCAAAAATCATTGAATATTGTAAATGCACAAACAGTAATTTCTCCGCATTGCAAGGTGCAATTCTGAAATTTTTTGCTTTTTCCTGCTCCTCTTAGCATGATAAAGAAGATTCAAAGAGAGTGAGATGCCAGCTCCTTTCATTCAGTCAGTAGCTTCAATCATTTCTGGAATATGAATAACATGATGTTTTTCAATGGCAAAAATCAATGAATATTGTAAATGCACAAACAGTAATTTCTCCGCATTGCAAGGTGCATTCTGAAATTTTTTGCTTTTTCCTGCTCCTCTTAGCATGATAAAGAAGATTCAAAGAGAGTGAGATGCCAGCTCCTTTCATTCAGTCAGTAGCTTCAATCATTTCTGGACGTTTTTCAATGGCAAAAATCAATGAATATTGTAAATGCACAAACAGTAATTTCTCCGCATTGCAAGATGCAATTCTGAAATTTTTTGCTTTTTCCTGCTCCTCTTAGCATGATAAAGAAGATTCAAAGAGAGTGAGATGCCAGCTCCTTTCATTCAGTCAGTAGCTACAATCATTTCTGGACGTTTTTTCAATGGCAAAAATCAATGAATATTGTAAATACACAAACAGTAATTTCTCCGCATTGCAAGGTGCAATTCTGAAATTTTTTGCTTTTTCCTGCTCCTCTTAGCATGATAAAGAAGATTCAAAGAGAGTGAGATGCCAGCTCCTTTCATTCAGTCAGTAGCTTCAAACATTTCTGGAATATGAATAACATGATGTTTTTCAATGGCAAAAATCAATGAATATTGTAAATGCACAAACAGTAATTTCTCCGCATTGCAAGGTGCAATTCTGAATTTTTTGCTTTTTCCTGCTCCTCTTAGCATGATAAAGAAGATTCAAAGAGAGTGAGATGCCAGCTCCTTTCATTCAGTCAGTAGCTTCAATCATTTCTGGACGTTTTTCAATGGCAAAAATCATTGAATATTGTAAATGCACAAACAGTAATTTCTCCGCATTGCAAGGTGCAATTCTGAAATTTTTTGCTTTTTCCTGCTCCTCTTAGCATGATAAAGAAGATTCAAAGAGACGTGAGATGCCAGCTCCTTTCATTCAGTCAGTAGCTTCAATCATTTCTGGAATATGAATAACATGATGTTTTTCAATGGCAAAAATCAATGAATATTGTAAATGCACAAACAGTAATTTCTCCGCATTGCAAGGTGCAATTCTGAAATTTTTTGCTTTTTCCTGCTCCTCTTAGCATGATAAAGAAGATTCAAAGAGAGTGAGATGCCAGCTCCTTTCATTCAGTCAGTAGCTTCAATCATTTCTGGACGTTTTTCAATGGCAAAAATCAATGAATATTGTAAATGCACAAACAGTAATTTCTCCGCATTGCAAGGTGCAATTCTGAAATTTTTTGCTTTTTCCTGCTCCTCTTAGCATGTTAAAGAAGATTCAAAGAGAGTGAGATGCCAGCTCCTTTCATTCAGTCAGTAGCTACAATCATTTCTGGACGTTTTTCAATGGCAAAAATCAATGAATATTGTAAATGCACAAACAGTAATTTCTCCGCATTGCAAGGTGCAATTCTGAAATTTTTTGCTTTTTCCTGCTCCTCTTAGCATGATAAAGAAGATTCAAAGAGAGTGAGATGCCAGCTCCTTTCATTCAGTCAGTAGCTTCAAACATTTCTGGTATATGAATAACATGATGTTTTTCAATGGCAAAAATCAATGAATATTGTAAATGCACAAACAGTAATTTCTCCGCATTGCAAGGTGCAATTCTGAAATTTTTTGCTTTTTCCTGCTCCTCTTAGCATGATAAAGAAGATTCAAAGAGAGTGAGATGCCAGCTCCTTTCATTCAGTCAGTAGCTTCAATCATTTCTGGACGTTTTTCAATGGCAAAAATCAATGAATATTGTAAATGCACAAACAGTAATTTCTCCGCATTGCAAGGTGCAATTCTGAAATTTTTTGCTTTTTCCTGCTCCTCTTAGCATGATAAAGAAGATTCAAAGAGAGTGAGATGCCAGCTCCTTTCATTCAGTCAGTAGCTTCAATCATTTCTGGAATATGAATAACATGATGTTTTTCAATGGCAAAAATCAATGAATATTGTAAATGCACAAACAGTAATTTCTCCGCATTGCAAGGTGCAATTCTGAAATTTTTTTGCTTTTTCCTGCTCCTCTTAGCATGATAAAGAAGATTCAAAGAGAGTGAGATGCCAGCTCCTTTCATTCAGTCAGTAGCTTCAATCATTTCTGGACGTTTTTCAATGGCAAAAATCATTGAATATTGTAAATGCACAAACAGTAATTTCTCCGCATTGCAAGGTGCAATTCTGAAATTTTTTGCTTTTTCCTGCTCCTCTTAGCATGATAAAGAAGATTCAAAGAGAGTGAGATGCCAGCTCCTTTCATTCAGTCAGTAGCTTCAATCATTTCTGGAATATGAATAACATGATGTTTTCAATGGCAAAAATCAATGAATATTGTAAATGCACAAACAGTAATTTCTCCGCATTGCAAGGTGCAATTCTGAGATTTTTTGCTTTTTCCTGCTCCTCTTAGCATGATAAAGAAGATTCAAAGAGAGTGAGATGCCAGCTCCTTTCATTCAGTCAGTAGCTTCAATCATTTCTGGACGTTTTTCAATGGCAAAAATCATTGAATATTGTAAATGCACAAACAGTAATTTCTCCGCATTGCAAGGTGCAATTCTGAAATTTTTTGCTTTTTCCTGCTCCTCAGCATGATAAAGAAGATTCAAAGAGAGTGAGATGCCAGCTCCTTTCATTCAGTCAGTAGCTTCAATCATTTCTGGAATATGAATAACATGATGTTTTTCAATGGCAAAAATCAATGAATATTGTAAATGCACAAACAGTAATTTCTCCGCATTGCAAGGTGCAATTCTGAAATTTTTTGCTTTTTCCTGCTCCTCTTAGCATGATAAAGAAGATTCAAAGAGAGTGAGATGCCAGCTCCTTTCATTCAGTCAGTAGCTTCAATCATTTCTGGACGTTTTTCAATGGCAAAAATCATTGAATATTGTAAATGCACAAACAGTAATTTCTCCGCATTGCAAGGTGCAATTCTGAAATTTTTTGCTTTTTCCTGCTCCTCTTAGCATGATAAAGAAGATTCAAAGAGAGTGAGATGCCAGCTCCTTTCATTCAGTCAGTAGCTTCAATCATTTCTGGTATATGAATAACATGATGTTTTTCAATGGCAAAAATCAATGAATATTGTAAATGCACAAACAGTAATTTCTCCGCATTGCAAGGTGCAATTCTGAAATTTTTTGCTTTTTCCTGCTCCTCTTAGCATGATAAAGAAGATTCAAAGAGAGTGAGATGCCAGCTCCTTTCATTCAGTCAGTAGCTTCAATCATTTCTGGACGTTTTTCAATGGCAAAAATCAATGAATATTGTAAATGCACAAACAGTAATTTCTCCGCATTGCAAGGTGCAATTCTGAAATTTTTTGCTTTTTCCTGCTCCTCTTAGCATGATAAAGAAGATTCAAAGAGAGTGAGATGCCAGCTCCTTTCATTCAGTCAGTAGCTTCAATCATTTCTGGACGTTTTTCAATGGCAAAAATCAATGAATATTGTAAATGCACAAACAGTAATTTCTCCGCATTGCAAGGTGCAATTCTGAAATTTTTTGCTTTTTCCTGCTCCTCTTAGCATGATAAAGAAGATTCAAAGAGAGTGAGATGCCAGCTCCTTTCATTCAGTCAGTAGCTTCAATCATTTCTGGACGTTTTTCAATGGCAAAAATAAATGAATATTGTAAATGCACAAACAGTAATTTCTCCGCATTGCAAGGTGCAATTCTGAAATTTTTTGCTTTTTCCTGCTCCTCTTAGCATGATAAAGAAGATTCAAAGAGAGTGAGATGCCAGCTCCTTTCATTCAGTCAGTAGCTTCAAACATTTCTGGTATATGAATAACATGGTTTTTCAATGGCAAAAATCAATGAATATTGTAAATGCACAAACATAATTTCTCCGCATTGCAAGGTGCAATTCTGAATTTTTTGCTTTTCCTGCTCCTCTTAGCATGATAAAGAAGATTCAAAGAGAGTGAGATGCCAGCTCCTTTCATTCAGTCAGTAGCTTCAAACATTTCTGGTATATGAATAACATGATGTTTTTCAATGGCAAAAATCAATGAATATTGTAAATGCACAAACAGTAATTTCTCCGCATTGCAAGGTGCAATTCTGAAATTTTTTGCTTTTTCCTGCTCCTCTTAGCATGATAAAGAAGATTCAAAGAGAGTGAGATGCCAGCTCCTTTCATTCAGTCAGTAGCTTCAATCATTTCTGGACGTTTTTCAATGGCAAAAATCATTGAATATTGTAAATGCACAAACAGTAATTTCTCCGCATTGCAAGGTGCAATTCTGAAATTTTTTGCTTTTTCCTGCTCCTCTTAGCATGATAAAGAAGATTCAAAGAGAGTGAGATGCCAGCTCCTTTCATTCAGTCAGTAGCTTCAATCATTTCTGGAATATGAATAACATGATGTTTTTCAATGGCAAAAATCAATGAATATTGTAAATGCACAAACAGTAATTTCTCCGCATTGCAAGGTGCAATTCTGAAATTTTTTGCTTTTTCCTGCTCCTCTTAGCATGATAAAGAAGATTCAAAGAGAGTGAGATGCCAGCTCCTTTCATTCAGTCAGTAGCTTCAATCATTTCTGGACGTTTTTCAATGGCAAAAATCATTGAATATTGTAAATGCACAAACAGTAATTTCTCCGCATTGCAAGGTGCAATTCTGAAATTTTTTGCTTTTTCCTGCTCCTCAGCATGATAAAGAAGATTCAAAGAGAGTGAGATGCCAGCTCCTTTCATTCAGTCAGTAGCTTCAATCATTTCTGGAATATGAATAACATGATGTTTTTCAATGGCAAAAATCAATGAATATTGTAAATGCACAAACAGTAATTTCTCCGCATTGCAAGGTGCAATTCTGAAATTTTTTGCTTTTTCCTGCTCCTCTTAGCATGATAAAGAAGATTCAAAGAGAGTGAGATGCCAGCTCCTTTCATTCAGTCAGTAGCTTCAATCATTTCTGGACGTTTTTCAATGGCAAAAATCATTGAATATTGTAAATGCACAAACAGTAATTTCTCCGCATTGCAAGGTGCAATTCTGAAATTTTTTGCTTTTTCCTGCTCCTCTTAGCATGATAAAGAAGATTCAAAGAGAGTGAGATGCCAGCTCCTTTCATTCAGTCAGTAGCTTCAATCATTTCTGGTATATGAATAACATGATGTTTTTCAATGGCAAAAATCAATGAATATTGTAAATGCACAAACAGTAATTTCTCCGCATTGCAAGGTGCAATTCTGAAATTTTTTGCTTTTTCCTGCTCCTCTTAGCATGATAAAGAAGATTCAAAGAGAGTGAGATGCCAGCTCCTTTCATTCAGTCAGTAGCTTCAATCATTTCTGGACGTTTTTCAATGGCAAAAATCAATGAATATTGTAAATGCACAAACAGTAATTTCTCCGCATTGCAAGGTGCAATTCTGAAATTTTTTGCTTTTTCCTGCTCCTCTTAGCATGATAAAGAAGATTCAAAGAGAGTGAGATGCCAGCTCCTTTCATTCAGTCAGTAGCTTCAATCATTTCTGGACGTTTTTCAATGGCAAAAATCAATGAATATTGTAAATGCACAAACAGTAATTTCTCCGCATTGCAAGGTGCAATTCTGAAATTTTTTGCTTTTTCCTGCTCCTCTTAGCATGATAAAGAAGATTCAAAGAGAGTGAGATGCCAGCTCCTTTCATTCAGTCAGTAGCTTCAATCATTTCTGGACGTTTTTCAATGGCAAAAATAAATGAATATTGTAAATGCACAAACAGTAATTTCTCCGCATTGCAAGGTGCAATTCTGAAATTTTTTGCTTTTTCCTGCTCCTCTTAGCATGATAAAGAAGATTCAAAGAGAGTGAGATGCCAGCTCCTTTCATTCAGTCAGTAGCTTCAAACATTTCTGGTATATGAATAACATGGTTTTTCAATGGCAAAAATCAATGAATATTGTAAATGCACAAACAGTAATTTCTCCGCATTGCAAGGTGCAATTCTGAAATTTTTTGCTTTTTCCTGCTCCTCTTAGCATGATAAAGAAGATTCAAAGAGAGTGAGATGCCAGCTCCTTTCATTCAGTCAGTAGCTTCAAACATTTCTGGTATATGAATAACATGATGTTTTTCAATGGCAAAAATCAATGAATATTGTAAATGCACAAACAGTAATTTCTCCGCATTGCAAGGTGCAATTCTGAAATTTTTTGCTTTTTCCTGCTCCTCTTAGCATGATAAAGAAGATTCAAAGAGAGTGAGATGCCAGCTCCTTTCATTCAGTCAGTAGCTTCAATCATTTCTGGACGTTTTTCAATGGCAAAAATCATTGAATATTGTAAATGCACAAACAGTAATTTCTCCGCATTGCAAGGTGCAATTCTGAAATTTTTTGCTTTTTCCTGCTCCTCTTAGCATGATAAAGAAGATTCAAAGAGAGTGAGATGCCAGCTCCTTTCATTCAGTCAGTAGCTTCAATCATTTCTGGAATATGAATAACATGATGTTTTTCAATGGCAAAAATCAATGAATATTGTAAATGCACAAACAGTAATTTCTCCGCATTGCAAGGTGCAATTCTGAAATTTTTTGCTTTTTCCTGCTCCTCTTAGCATGATAAAGAAGATTCAAAGAGAGTGAGATGCCAGCTCCTTTCATTCAGTCAGTAGCTTCAATCATTTCTGGACGTTTTTCAATGGCAAAAATCATTGAATATTGTAAATGCACAAACAGTAATTTCTCCGCATTGCAAGGTGCAATTCTGAAATTTTTTGCTTTTTCCTGCTCCTCTTAGCATGATAAAGAAGATTCAAAGAGAGTGAGATGCCAGCTCCTTTCATTCAGTCAGTAGCTTCAATCATTTCTGGTATATGAATAACATGATGTTTTTCAATGGCAAAAATCAATGAATATTGTAAATGCACAAACAGTAATTTCTCCGCATTGCAAGGTGCAATTCTGAAATTTTTTGCTTTTTCCTGCTCCTCTTAGCATGATAAAGAAGATTCAAAGAGAGTGAGATGCCAGCTCCTTTCATTCAGTCAGTAGCTTCAATCATTTCTGGACATTTTTCAATGGCAAAAATCAATGAATATTGTAAATGCACAAACAGTAATTTCTCCGCATTGCAAGGTGCAATTCTGAAATTTTTTGCTTTTTCCTGCTCCTCTTAGCATGATAAAGAAGATTCAAAGAGAGTGAGATGCCAGCTCCTTTCATTCAGTCAGTAGCTTCAATCATTTCTGGACGTTTTTCAATGGCAAAAATAAATGAATATTGTAAATGCACAAACAGTAATTTCTCCGCATTGCAAGGTGCAATTCTGAAATTTTTTGCTTTTTCCTGCTCCTCTTAGCATGATAAAGAAGATTCAAAGAGAGTGAGATGCCAGCTCCTTTCATTCAGTCAGTAGCTTCAAACATTTCTGGTATATGAATAACATGATGTTTTTCAATGGCAAAAATCAATGAATATTGTAAATGCACAAACAGTAATTTCTCCGCATTGCAAGGTGCAATTCTGAAATTTTTTGCTTTTTCCTGCTCCTCTTAGCATGATAAAGAAGATTCAAAGAGAGTGAGATGCCAGCTCCTTTCATTCAGTCAGTAGCTTCAAACATTTCTGGTATATGAATAACATGATGTTTTTCAATGGCAAAAATCAATGAATATTGTAAATGCACAAACAGTAATTTCTCCGCATTGCAAGGTGCAATTCTGAAATTTTTTGCTTTTTCCTGCTCCTCTTAGCATGATAAAGAAGATTCAAAGAGAGTGAGATGCCAGCTCCTTTCATTCAGTCAGTAGCTTCAATCATTTCTGGACGTTTTTCAATGGCAAAAATCATTGAATATTGTAAATGCACAAACAGTAATTTCTCCGCATTGCAAGGTGCAATTCTGAAATTTTTTGCTTTTTCCTGCTCCTCTTAGCATGATAAAGAAGATTCAAAGAGAGTGAGATGCCAGCTCCTTTCATTCAGTCAGTAGCTTCAATCATTTCTGGAATATGAATAACATGATGTTTTTCAATGGCAAAAATCAATGAATATTGTAAATGCACAAACAGTAATTTCTCCGCATTGCAAGGTGCAATTCTGAAATTTTTTGCTTTTTCCTGCTCCTCTTAGCATGATAAAGAAGATTCAAAGAGAGTGAGATGCCAGCTCCTTTCATTCAGTCAGTAGCTTCAATCATTTCTGGACGTTTTTCAATGGCAAAAATCATTGAATATTGTAAATGCACAAACAGTAATTTCTCCGCATTGCAAGGTGCAATTCTGAAATTTTTTGCTTTTTCCTGCTCCTCTTAGCATGATAAAGAAGATTCAAAGAGAGTGAGATGCCAGCTCCTTTCATTCAGTCAGTAGCTTCAATCATTTCTGGTATATGAATAACATGATGTTTTTCAATGGCAAAAATCAATGAATATTGTAAATGCACAAACAGTAATTTCTCCGCATTGCAAGGTGCAATTCTGAAATTTTTTGCTTTTTCCTGCTCCTCTTAGCATGATAAAGAAGATTCAAAGAGAGTGAGATGCCAGCTCCTTTCATTCAGTCAGTAGCTTCAATCATTTCTGGACGTTTTTCAATGGCAAAAATCAATGAATATTGTAAATGCACAAACAGTAATTTCTCCGCATTGCAAGGTGCAATTCTGAAATTTTTTGCTTTTTCCTGCTCCTCTTAGCATGATAAAGAAGATTCAAAGAGAGTGAGATGCCAGCTCCTTTCATTCAGTCAGTAGCTTCAATCATTTCTGGACGTTTTTCAATGGCAAAAATCAATGAATATTGTAAATGCACAAACAGTAATTTCTCCGCATTGCAAGGTGCAATTCTGAAATTTTTTGCTTTTTCCTGCTCCTCTTAGCATGATAAAGAAGATTCAAAGAGAGTGAGATGCCAGCTCCTTTCATTCAGTCAGTAGCTTCAATCATTTCTGGACGTTTTTCAATGGCAAAAATAAATGAATATTGTAAATGCACAAACAGTAATTTCTCCGCATTGCAAGGTGCAATTCTGAAATTTTTTGCTTTTTCCTGCTCCTCTTAGCATGATAAAGAAGATTCAAAGAGAGTGAGATGCCAGCTCCTTTCATTCAGTCAGTAGCTTCAAACATTTCTGGTATATGAATAACATGGTTTTTCAATGGCAAAAATCAATGAATATTGTAAATGCACAAACAGTAATTTCTCCGCATTGCAAGGTGCAATTCTGAAATTTTTTGCTTTTTCCTGCTCCTCTTAGCATGATAAAGAAGATTCAAAGAGAGTGAGATGCCAGCTCCTTTCATTCAGTCAGTAGCTTCAAACATTTCTGGTATATGAATAACATGATGTTTTTCAATGGCAAAAATCAATGAATATTGTAAATGCACAAACAGTAATTTCTCCGCATTGCAAGGTGCAATTCTGAAATTTTTTGCTTTTTCCTGCTCCTCTTAGCATGATAAAGAAGATTCAAAGAGAGTGAGATGCCAGCTCCTTTCATTCAGTCAGTAGCTTCAATCATTTCTGGACGTTTTTCAATGGCAAAAATCATTGAATATTGTAAATGCACAAACAGTAATTTCTCCGCATTGCAAGGTGCAATTCTGAAATTTTTTGCTTTTTCCTGCTCCTCTTAGCATGATAAAGAAGATTCAAAGAGAGTGAGATGCCAGCTCCTTTCATTCAGTCAGTAGCTTCAATCATTTCTGGAATATGAATAACATGATGTTTTTCAATGGCAAAAATCAATGAATATTGTAAATGCACAAACAGTAATTTCTCCGCATTGCAAGGTGCAATTCTGAAATTTTTTGCTTTTTCCTGCTCCTCTTAGCATGATAAAGATTCAAAGAGAGTGAGATGCCAGCTCCTTTCATTCAGTCAGTAGCTTCAATCATTTCTGGACGTTTTTCAATGGCAAAAATCATTGAATATTGTAAATGCACAAACAGTAATTTCTCCGCATTGCAAGGTGCAATTCTGAAATTTTTTGCTTTTTCCTGCTCCTCTTAGCATGATAAAGAAGATTCAAAGAGAGTGAGATGCCAGCTCCTTTCATTCAGTCAGTAGCTTCAATCATTTCTGGTATATGAATAACATGATGTTTTTCAATGGCAAAAATCAATGAATATTGTAAATGCACAAACAGTAATTTCTCCGCATTGCAAGGTGCAATTCTGAAATTTTTTGCTTTTTCCTGCTCCTCTTAGCATGATAAAGAAGATTCAAAGAGAGTGAGATGCCAGCTCCTTTCATTCAGTCAGTAGCTTCAATCATTTCTGGACGTTTTTCAATGGCAAAAATCAATGAATATTGTAAATGCACAAACAGTAATTTCTCCGCATTGCAAGGTGCAATTCTGAAATTTTTTGCTTTTTCCTGCTCCTCTTAGCGTGATAAACAAGATTCAAAGAGAGTGAGATGCCAGCTCTTTTCATTCAGTCAGTAGCTTCAATCATTTCTGGACGTTTTTCAATGGCAAAAATCAATGAATATTGTAAATGCACAAACAGTAATTTCTCCGCATTGCAAGGTGCAATTCTGAAATTTTTTGCTTTTTCCTGCTCCTCTTAGCATGATAAAGAAGATTCAAAGAGAGTGAGATGCCAGCTCCTTTCATTCAGTCAGTAGCTTCAAACATTTCTGGTATATGAATAACATGATGTTTTTCAATGGCAAAAATCAATGAATATTGTAAATGCACAAACAGTAATTTCTCCGCATTGCAAGGTGCAATTCTGAAATTTTTTGCTTTTTCCTGCTCCTCTTAGCATGATAAAGAAGATTCAAAGAGAGTGAGATGCCAGCTCCTTTCATTCAGTCAGTAGCTTCAATCATTTCTGGACGTTTTTCAATGGCAAAAATCATTGAATATTGTAAATGCACAAACAGTAATTTCTCCGCATTGCAAGGTGCAATTCTGAAATTTTTTGCTTTTTCCTGCTCCTCTTAGCATGATAAAGAAGATTCAAAGAGAGTGAGATGCCAGCTCCTTTCATTCAGTCAGTAGCTTCAATCATTTCTGGACGTTTTTCAATGGCAAAAATCAATGAATATTGTAAATGCACAAACAGTAATTTCTCCGCATTGCAAGGTGCAATTCTGAAATTTTTTGCTTTTTCCTGCTCCTCTTAGCATGATAAAGAAGATTCAAAGAGAGTGAGATGCCAGCTCCTTTCATTCAGTCAGTAGCTTCAATCATTTCTGGACGTTTTTCAATGGCAAAAATCAATGAATATTGTAAATGCACAAACAGTAATTTCTCCGCATTGCAAGGTGCAATTCTGAAATTTTTTGCTTTTTCCTGCTCCTCTTAGCATGATAAAGAAGATTCAAAGAGAGTGAGATGCCAGCTCCTTTCATTCAGTCAGTAGCTTCAATCATTTCTGGACGTTTTTCAATGGCAAAAATCAATGAATATTGTAAATGCACAAACAGTAATTTCTCCGCATTGCAAGGTGCAATTCTGAAATTTTTTGCTTTTTCCTGCTCCTCTTAGCATGATAAAGAAGATTCAAAGAGAATGAGATGCCAGCTCCTTTCATTCAGTCAGTAGCTTCAATCATTTCTGGTATATGAATAACATGATGTTTTTCAATGGCAAAAATCAATGAATATTGTAAATGCACAAACAGTAATTTCTCCGCATTGCAAGGTGCAATTCTGAAATTTTTTGCTTTTTCCTGCTCCTCTTAGCATGATAAAGAAGATTCAAAGAGAGTGAGATGCCAGCTCCTTTCATTCAGTCAGTAGCTTCAATCATTTCTGGACGTTTTTCAATGGCAAAAATCAATGAATATTGTAAATGCACAAACAGTAATTTCTCCGCATTGCAAGGTGCAATTCTGAAATTTTTTGCTTTTTCCTGCTCCTCTTAGCATGATAAACAAGATTCAAAGAGAGTGAGATGCCAGCTCCTTTCATTCAGTCAGTAGCTTCAATCATTTCTGGACGTTTTTCAATGGCAAAAATCAATGAATATTGTAAATGCACAAACAGTAATTTCTCCGCATTGCAAGGTGCAATTCTGAAATTTTTTGCTTTTTCCTGCTCCTCTTAGCATGATAAAAAAGATTCAAAGAGAGTGAGATGCCAGCTCCTTTCATTCAGTCAGTAGCTTCAAACATTTCTGGTATATGAATAACATGATGTTTTTCAATGGCAAAAATCAATGAATATTGTAGATGCACAAACAGTAATTTCTCCGCATTGCAAGGTGCAATTCTGAAATTTTTTGCTTTTTCCTGCTCCTCTTAGCATGATAAAGAAGATTCAAAGAGAGTGAGATGCCAGCTCCTTTCATTCAGTCAGTAGCTTCAATCATTTCTGGACGTTTTTCAATGGCAAAAATCATTGAATATTGTAAATGCACAAACAGTAATTTCTCCGCATTGCAAGGTGCAATTCTGAAATTTTTTGCTTTTTCCTGCTCATCTTAGCATGATAAAGAAGATTCAAAGAGAGTGAGATGCCAGCTCCTTTCATTCAGTCAGTAGCTTCAATCATTTCTGGTATATGAATAACATGATGTTTTTCAATGGCAAAAATCAATGAATATTGTAAATGCACAAACAGTAATTTCTCCGCATTGCAAGGTGCAATTCTGAAATTTTTTGCTTTTTCCTGCTCCTCTTAGCATGATAAACAAGATTCAAAGAGAGTGAGATGCCAGCTCCTTTCATTCAGTCAGTAGCTTCAATCATTTCTGGACGTTTTTCAATGGCAAAAATCAATGAATATTGTAAATGCACAAACAGTAATTTCTCCGCATTGCAAGGTGCAATTCTGAAATTTTTTGCTTTTTCCTGCTCCTCTAAGCATGATAAAGAAGATTCAAAGAGAGTGAGATGCCAGCTCCTTTCCTTCAGTCAGTAGCTTCAAACATTTCTGGTATATGAATAACATGATGTTTTTCAATGGCAAAAATCAATGAATATTGTAAATGCACAAACAGTAATTTCTCCGCATTGCAAGGTGCAATTCTGAAATTTTTTGCTTTTTCCTGCTCCTCTTAGCATGATAAAGAAGATTCAAAGAGAGTGAGATGCCAGCTCCTTTCATTCAGTCAGTAGCTTCAATCATTTCTGGTATATGAATAACATGATGTTTTTCAATGGCAAAAATCAATGAATATTGTAAATGCACAAACAGTAATTTCTCCGCATTGCAAGGTGCAATTCTGAAATTTTTTGCTTTTTCCTGCTCCTCTTAGCATGATAAAGAAGATTCAAAGAGAGTGAGATGCCAGCTCCTTTCATTCAGTCAGTAGCTTCAATCATTTCTGGACGTTTTTCAATGGCAAAAATCAATGAATATTGTAAATGCACAAACTAATTTCTCCGCATTGCAAGGTGCAATTCTGAAATTTTTTGCTTTTTCCTGCTCCTCTTAGCGTGATAAACAAGATTCAAAGAGAGTGAGATGCCAGCTCTTTTCATTCAGTCAGTAGCTTCAATCATTTCTGGACGTTTTTCAATGGCAAAAATCAATGAATATTGTAAATGCACAAACAGTAATTTCTCCGCATTGCAAGGTGCAATTCTGAAATTTTTTGCTTTTTCCTGCTCCTCTTAGCATGATAAAGAAGATTCAAAGAGAGTGAGATGCCAGCTCCTTTCATTCAGTCAGTAGCTTCAAACATTTCTGGTATATGAATAACATGATGTTTTTCAATGGCAAAAATCAATGAATATTGTAAATGCACAAACAGTAATTTCTCCGCATTGCAAGGTGCAATTCTGAAATTTTTTGCTTTTTCCTGCTCCTCTTAGCATGATAAAGAAGATTCAAAGAGAGTGAGATGCCAGCTCCTTTCATTCAGTCAGTAGCTTCAATCATTTCTGGACGTTTTTCAATGGCAAAAATCATTGAATATTGTAAATGCACAAACAGTAATTTCTCCGCATTGCAAGGTGCAATTCTTAAATTTTTTGCTTTTTCCTGCTCCTCTTAGCATGATAAAGAAGATTCAAAGAGAGTGAGATGCCAGATCCTTTCATTCAGTCAGTAGCTTCAATCATTTCTGGAATATGAATAACATGATGTTTTTCAATGGCAAAAATCAATGAATATTGTAAATGCACAAACAGTAATTTCTCCGCATTGCAAGGTGCAATTCTGAAATTTTTTGCTTTTTCCTGCTCCTCTTAGCATGATAAAGAAGATTCAAAGAGAGTGAGATGCCAGCTCCTTTCATTCAGTCAGTAGCTTCAATCATTTCTGGACGTTTTTCAATGGCAAAAATCATTGAATATTGTAAATGCACAAACAGTAATTTCTCCGCATTGCAAGGTGCAATTCTGAAATTTTTTGCTTTTTCCTGCTCCTCTTAGCATGATAAAGAAGATTCAAAGAGAGTGAGATGCCAGCTCCTTTCATTCACTCAGTAGCTTCAATCATTTCTGGTATATGAATAACATGATGTTTTTCAATGGCAAAAATCAATGAATATTGTAAATGCACAAACAGTAATTTCTCCGCATTGCAAGGTGCAATTCTGAAATTTTTTGCTTTTTCCTGCTCCTCTTAGCATGATAAAGAAGATTCAAAGAGAGTGAGATGCCAGCTCCTTTCATTCAGTCAGTAGCTTCAATCATTTCTGGACGTTTTTCAATGGCAAAAATCAATGAATATTGTAAATGCACAAACTAATTTCTCCCCATTGCAAGGTGCAATTCTGAAATTTTTTGCTTTTTCCTGCTCCTCTTAGCGTGATAAACAAGATTCAAAGAGAGTGTGATGCCAGCTCTTTTCATTCAGTCAGTAGCTTCAATCATTTCTGGACGTTTTTCAATGGCAAAAATCAATGAATATTGTAAATGCACAAACAGTAATTTCTCCGCATTGCAAGGTGCAATTCTGAAATTTTTTGCTTTTTCCTGCTCCTCTTAGCATGATAAAGAAGATTCAAAGAGAGTGAGATGCCAGCTCCTTTCATTCAGTCAGTAGCTTCAAACATTTCTGGTATATGAATAACATGATGTTTTTCAATGGCAAAAATCAATGAATATTGTAAATGCACAAACAGTAATTTCTCCGCATTGCAAGGTGCAATTCTGAAATTTTTTGCTTTTTCCTGCTCCTCTTAGCATGATAAAGAAGATTCAAAGAGAGTGAGATGCCAGCTCCTTTCATTCAGTCAGTAGCTTCAATCATTTCTGGACGTTTTTCAATGGCAAAAATCATTGAATATTGTAAATGCACAAACAGTAATTTCTCCGCATTGCAAGGTGCAATTCTTAAATTTTTTGCTTTTTCCTGCTCCTCTTAGCATGATAAAGAAGATTCAAAGAGAGTGAGATGCCAGCTCCTTTCATTCAGTCAGTAGCTTCAATCATTTCTGGAATATGAATAACATGATGTTTTTCAATGGCAAAAATCAATGAATATTGTAAATGCACAAACAGTAATTTCTCCGCATTGCAAGGTGCAATTCTGAAATTTTTTGCTTTTTCCTGCTCCTCTTAGCATGATAAACAAGATTCAAAGAGAGTGAGATGCCAGCTCCTTTCATTCAGTCAGTAGCTTCAATCATTTCTGGACGTTTTTCAATGGCAAAAATCAATGAATATTGTAAATGCACAAACAGTAATTTCTCCGCATTGCAAGGTGCAATTCTGAAATTTTTTGCTTTTTCCTGCTCCTCTTAGCATGATAAAGAAGATTCAAAGAGAGTGAGATGCCAGCTCCTTTCATTCAGTCAGTAGCTACAATCATTTCTGGACGTTTTTCAATGGCAAAAATCAATGAATATTGTAAATGCACAAACAGTAATTTCTCCGCATTGCAAGGTGCAATTCTGAAATTTTTTGCTTTTTCCTGCTCCTCTTAGCATGATAAAGAAGATTCAAAGAGAGTGAGATGCCAGCTCCTTTCATTCAGTCAGTAGCTTCAAACATTTCTGGTATATGAATAACATGATGTTTTTCAATGGCAAAAATCAATGAATATTGTAAATGCACAAACAGTAATTTCTCCGCATTGCAAGGTGCAATTCTGAAATTTTTTGCTTTTTCCTGCTCCTCTTAGCATGATAAAGAAGATTCAAAGAGAGTGAGATGCCAGCTCCTTTCATTCAGTCAGTAGCTTCAATCATTTCTGGACGTTTTTCAATGGCAAAAATCATTGAATATTGTAAATGCACAAACAGTAATTTCTCCGCATTGCAAGGTGCAATTCTGAAATTTTTTGCTTTTTCCTGCTCCTCTTAGCATGATAAAGAAGATTCAAAGAGAGTGAGATGCCAGCTCCTTTCATTCAGTCAGTAGCTTCAATCATTTCTGGAATATGAATAACATGATGTTTTTCAATGGCAAAAATCAATGAATATTGTAAATGCACAAACAGTAATTTCTCCGCATTGCAAGGTGCAATTCTGAAATTTTTTGCTTTTTCCTGCTCCTCTTAGCATGATAAAGAAGATTCAAAGAGAGTGAGATGCCAGCTCCTTTCATTCAGTCAGTAGCTTCAATCATTTCTGGACGTTTTTCAATGGCAAAAATCATTGAATATTGTAAATGCACAAACAGTAATTTCTCCGCATTGCAAGGTGCAATTCTGAAATTTTTTGCTTTTTCCTGCTCCTCTTCGCATGATAAAGAAGATTCAAAGAGAGTGAGATGCCAGCTCCTTTCATTCAGTCAGTAGCTTCAATCATTTCTGGAATATGAATAACATGATGTTTTTCAATGGCAAAAATCAATGAATATTGTAAATGCACAAACAGTAATTTCTCCGCATTGCAAGGTGCAATTCTGAAATTTTTTGCTTTTTCCTGCTCCTCTTAGCATGATAAAGAAGATTCAAAGAGAGTGAGATGCCAGCTCCTTTCATTCAGTCAGTAGCTTCAATCATTTCTGGACGTTTTTCAATGGCAAAAATCATTGAATATTGTAAATGCACAAACAGTAATTTCTCCGCATTGCAAGGTGCAATTCTGAAATTTTTTGCTTTTTCCTGCTCCTCTTAGCATGATAAAGAAGATTCAAAGAGAGTGAGATGCCAGCTCCTTTCATTCAGTCAGTAGCTTCAATCATTTCTGGTATATGAATAACATGATGTTTTTCAATGGCAAAAATCAATGAATATTGTAAATGCACAAACAGTAATTTCTCCGCATTGCAAGGTGCAATTCTGAAATTTTTTGCTTTTTCCTGCTCCTCTTAGCATGATAAAGAAGATTCAAAGAGAGTGAGATGCCAGCTCCTTTCATTCAGTCAGTAGCTTCAATCATTTCTGGACGTTTTTCAATGGCAAAAATCAATGAATATTGTAAATGCACAAACAGTAATTTCTCCGCATTGCAAGGTGCAATTCTGAAATTTTTTGCTTTTTCCTGCTCCTCAGCGTGATAAACAAGATTCAAAGAGAGTGAGATGCCAGCTCTTTTCATTCAGTCAGTAGCTTCAATAATTTCTGGACGTTTTTCAATGGCAAAAATCAATGATTATTGTAAATGCACAAACAGTAATTTCTCCGCATTGCAAGGTGCAATTCTGAAATTTTTTGCTTTTTCCTGCTCCTCTTAGCATGATAAAGAAGATTCAAAGAGAGTGAGATGCCAGCTCCTTTCATTCAGTCAGTAGCTTCAAACATTTCTGGTATATGAATAACATGATGTTTTTCAATGGCAAAAATCAATGAATATTGTAAATGCACAAACAGTAATTTCTCCGCATTGCAAGGTGCAATTCTGAAATTTTTTGCTTTTTCCTGCTCCTCTTAGCATGATAAAGAAGATTCAAAGAGAGTGAGATGCCAGCTCCTTTCATTCAGTCAGTAGCTTCAATCATTTCTGGACGTTTTTCAATGGCAAAAATCATTGAATATTGTAAATGCACAAACAGTAATTTCTCCGCATTGCAAGGTGCAATTCTGAAATTTTTTGCTTTTTCCTGCTCCTCTTAGCATGATAAAGAAGATTCAAAGAGAGTGAGATGCCAGCTCCTTTCATTCAGTCAGTAGCTTCAATCATTTCTGGAATATGAATAACATGTTTTTCAATGGCAAAAATCAATGAATATTGTAAATGCACAAACAGTAATTTCTCCGCATTGCAAGGTGCAATTCTGAATTTTTTTGCTTTTTCCTGCTCCTCTTAGCATGATAAAGAAGATTCAAAGAGAGTGAGATGCCAGCTCCTTTCATTCAGTCAGTAGCTTCAATCATTTCTGGACGTTTTTCAATGGCAAAAATCATTGAATATTGTAAATGCACAAACAGTAATTTCTCCGCATTGCAAGGTGCAATTCTGAAATTTTTTGCTTTTTCCTGCTCCTCTTAGCATGATAAAGAAGATTCAAAGAGAGTGAGATGCCAGCTCCTTTCATTCAGTCAGTAGCTTCAATCATTTCTGGTATATGAATAACATGATGTTTTTCAATGGCAAAAATCAATGAATATTGTAAATGCACAAACAGTAATTTCTCCGCATTGCAAGGTGCAATTCTGAAATTTTTTGCTTTTTCCTGCTCCTCTTAGCATGATAAAGAAGATTCAAAGAGAGTGAGATGCCAGCTCCTTTCATTCAGTCAGTAGCTTCAATCATTTCTGGACGTTTTTCAATGGCAAAAATCAATGAATATTGTAAATGCACAAACAGTAATTTCTCCGCATTGCAAGGTGCAATTCTGAAATTTTTTGCTTTTTCCTGCTCCTCTTAGCATGATAAAGAAGATTCAAAGAGAGTGAGATGCCAGCTCCTTTCATTCAGTCAGTAGCTTCAATCATTTCTGGTATATGAATAACATGATGTTTTTCAATGGCAAAAATCAATGAATATTGTAAATGCACAAACAGTAATTTCTCCGCATTGCAAGGTGCAATTCTGAAATTTTTTGCTTTTTCCTGCTCCTCTTAGCATGATAAAGAAGATTCAAAGAGAGTGAGATGCCAGCTCCTTTCATTCAGTCAGTAGCTTCAATCATTTCTGGACGTTTTTCAATGGCAAAAATCAATGAATATTGTAAATGCACAAACAGTAATTTCTCCGCATTGCAAGGTGCAATTCTGAAATTTTTTGCTTTTTCCTGCTCCTCAGCGTGATAAACAAGATTCAAAGAGAGTGAGATGCCAGCTCTTTTCATTCAGTCAGTAGCTTCAATCATTTCTGGACGTTTTTCAATGGCAAAAATCAATGAATATTGTAAATGCACAAACAGTAATTTCTCCGCATTGCAAGGTGCAATTCTGAAATTTTTTGCTTTTTCCTGCTCCTCTTAGCATGATAAAGAAGATTCAAAGAGAGTGAGATGCCAGCTCCTTTCATTCAGTCAGTAGCTTCAAACATTTCTGGTATATGAATAACATGATGTTTTTCAATGGCAAAAATCAATGAATATTGTAAATGCACAAACAGTAATTTCTCCGCATTGCAAGGTGCAATTCTGAAATTTTTTGCTTTTTCCTGCTCCTCTTAGCATGATAAAGAAGATTCAAAGAGAGTGAGATGCCAGCTCCTTTCATTCAGTCAGTAGCTTCAATCATTTCTGGACGTTTTTCAATGGCAAAAATCATTGAATATTGTAAATGCACAAACAGTAATTTCTCCGCATTGCAAGGTGCAATTCTGAAATTTTTTGCTTTTTCCTGCTCCTCTTAGCATGATAAAGAAGATTCAAAGAGAGTGAGATGCCAGCTCCTTTCATTCAGTCAGTAGCTTCAATCATTTCTGGAATATGAATAACATGATGTTTTTCAATGGCAAAAATCAATGAATATTGTAAATGCACAAACAGTAATTTCTCCGCATTGCAAGGTGCAATTCTGAATTTTTTTGCTTTTTCCTGCTCCTCTTAGCATGATAAAGAAGATTCAAAGAGAGTGAGATGCCAGCTCCTTTCATTCAGTCAGTAGCTTCAATCATTTCTGGACGTTTTTCAATGGCAAAAATCATTGAATATTGTAAATGCACAAACAGTAATTTCTCCGCATTGCAAGGTGCAATTCTGAAATTTTTTGCTTTTTCCTGCTCCTCTTATCATGATAAAGAAGATTCAAAGAGAGTGAGATGCCAGCTCCTTTCATTCAGTCAGTAGCTTCAATCATTTCTGGTATATGAATAACATGATGTTTTTCAATGGCAAAAATCAATGAATATTGTAAATGCACAAACAGTAATTTCTCCGCATTGCAAGGTGCAATTCTGAAATTTTTTGCTTTTTCCTGCTCCTCTTAGCATGATAAAGAAGATTCAAAGAGAGTGAGATGCCAGCTCCTTTCATTCAGTCAGTAGCTTCAATCATTTCTGGACGTTTTTCAATGGCAAAAATCATTGAATATTGTAAATGCACAAACAGTAATTTCTCCGCATTGCAAGGTGCAATTCTGAAATTTTTTGCTTTTTCCTGCTCCTCTTAGCATGATAAAGAAGATTCAAAGAGAGTGAGATGCCAGCTCCTTTCATTCAGTCAGTAGCTTCAATCATTTCTGGAATATGAATAACATGTTTTTCAATGGCAAAAATCAATGAATATTGTAAATGCACAAACAGTAATTTCTCCGCATTGCAAGGTGCAATTCTGAATTTTTTTGCTTTTTCCTGCTCCTCTTAGCATGATAAAGAAGATTCAAAGAGAGTGAGATGCCAGCTCCTTTCATTCAGTCAGTAGCTTCAATCATTTCTGGACGTTTTTCAATGGCAAAAATCATTGAATATTGTAAATGCACAAACAGTAATTTCTCCGCATTGCAAGGTGCAATTCTGAAATTTTTTGCTTTTTCCTGCTCCTCTTAGCATGATAAAGAAGATTCAAAGAGAGTGAGATGCCAGCTCCTTTCATTCAGTCAGTAGCTTCAATCATTTCTGGTATATGAATAACATGATGTTTTTCAATGGCAAAAATCAATGAATATTGTAAATGCACAAACAGTAATTTCTCCGCATTGCAAGGTGCAATTCTGAAATTTTTTGCTTTTTCCTGCTCCTCTTAGCATGATAAAGAAGATTCAAAGAGAGTGAGATGCCAGCTCCTTTCATTCAGTCAGTAGCTTCAATCATTTCTGGACGTTTTTCAATGGCAAAAATCAATGAATATTGTAAATGCACAAACAGTAATTTCTCCGCATTGCAAGGTGCAATTCTGAAATTTTTTGCTTTTTCCTGCTCCTCTTAGCATGATAAAGAAGATTCAAAGAGAGTGAGATGCCAGCTCCTTTCATTCAGTCAGTAGCTTCAATCATTTCTGGTATATGAATAACATGATGTTTTTCAATGGCAAAAATCAATGAATATTGTAAATGCACAAACAGTAATTTCTCCGCATTGCAAGGTGCAATTCTGAAATTTTTTGCTTTTTCCTGCTCCTCTTAGCATGATAAAGAAGATTCAAAGAGAGTGAGATGCCAGCTCCTTTCATTCAGTCAGTAGCTTCAATCATTTCTGGACGTTTTTCAATGGCAAAAATCAATGAATATTGTAAATGCACAAACAGTAATTTCTCCGCATTGCAAGGTGCAATTCTGAAATTTTTTGCTTTTTCCTGCTCCTCAGCGTGATAAACAAGATTCAAAGAGAGTGAGATGCCAGCTCTTTTCATTCAGTCAGTAGCTTCAATCATTTCTGGACGTTTTTCAATGGCAAAAATCAATGAATATTGTAAATGCACAAACAGTAATTTCTCCGCATTGCAAGGTGCAATTCTGAAATTTTTTGCTTTTTCCTGCTCCTCTTAGCATGATAAAGAAGATTCAAAGAGAGTGAGATGCCAGCTCCTTTCATTCAGTCAGTAGCTTCAAACATTTCTGGTATATGAATAACATGATGTTTTTCAATGGCAAAAATCAATGAATATTGTAAATGCACAAACAGTAATTTCTCCGCATTGCAAGGTGCAATTCTGAAATTTTTTGCTTTTTCCTGCTCCTCTTAGCATGATAAAGAAGATTCAAAGAGAGTGAGATGCCAGCTCCTTTCATTCAGTCAGTAGCTTCAATCATTTCTGGACGTTTTTCAATGGCAAAAATCATTGAATATTGTAAATGCACAAACAGTAATTTCTCCGCATTGCAAGGTGCAATTCTGAAATTTTTTGCTTTTTCCTGCTCCTCTTAGCATGATAAAGAAGATTCAAAGAGAGTGAGATGCCAGCTCCTTTCATTCAGTCAGTAGCTTCAATCATTTCTGGAATATGAATAACATGATGTTTTTCAATGGCAAAAATCAATGAATATTGTAAATGCACAAACAGTAATTTCTCCGCATTGCAAGGTGCAATTCTGAATTTTTTTGCTTTTTCCTGCTCCTCTTAGCATGATAAAGAAGATTCAAAGAGAGTGAGATGCCAGCTCCTTTCATTCAGTCAGTAGCTTCAATCATTTCTGGACGTTTTTCAATGGCAAAAATCATTGAATATTGTAAATGCACAAACAGTAATTTCTCCGCATTGCAAGGTGCAATTCTGAAATTTTTTGCTTTTTCCTGCTCCTCTTATCATGATAAAGAAGATTCAAAGAGAGTGAGATGCCAGCTCCTTTCATTCAGTCAGTAGCTTCAATCATTTCTGGTATATGAATAACATGATGTTTTTCAATGGCAAAAATCAATGAATATTGTAAATGCACAAACAGTAATTTCTCCGCATTGCAAGGTGCAATTCTGAAATTTTTTGCTTTTTCCTGCTCCTCTTAGCATGATAAAGAAGATTCAAAGAGAGTGAGATGCCAGCTCCTTTCATTCAGTCAGTAGCTTCAATCATTTCTGGACGTTTTTCAATGGCAAAAATCAATGAATATTGTAAATGCACAAACAGTAATTTCTCCGCATTGCAAGGTGCAATTCTGAAATTTTTTGCTTTTTCCTGCTCCTCTTAGCATGATAAAGAAGATTCAAAGAGAGTGAGATGCCAGCTCCTTTCATTCAGTCAGTAGCTTCAATCATTTCTGGTATATGAATAACATGATGTTTTTCAATGGCAAAAATCAATGAATATTGTAAATGCACAAACAGTAATTTCTCCGCATTGCAAGGTGCAATTCTGAAATTTTTTGCTTTTTCCTGCTCCTCTTAGCATGATAAAGAAGATTCAAAGAGAGTGAGATGCCAGCTCCTTTCATTCAGTCAGTAGCTTCAATCATTTCTGGACGTTTTTCAATGGCAAAAATCATTGAATATTGTAAATGCACAAACAGTAATTTCTCCGCATTGCAAGGTGCAATTCTGAAATTTTTTGCTTTTTCCTGCTCCTCTTAGCATGATAAAGAAGATTCAAAGAGAGTGAGATGCCAGCTCCTTTCATTCAGTCAGTAGCTTCAATCATTTCTGGTATATGAATAACATGATGTTTTTCAATGGCAAAAATCAATGAATATTGTAAATGCACAAACAGTAATTTCTCCGCATTGCAAGGTGCAATTCTGAAATTTTTTGCTTTTTCCTGCTCCTCTTAGCATGATAAAGAAGATTCAAAGAGAGTGAGATGCCAGCTCCTTTCATTCAGTCAGTAGCTTCAATCATTTCTGGACGTTTTTCAATGGCAAAAATCAATGAATATTGTAAATGCACAAACTAATTTCTCCGCATTGCAAGGTGCAATTCTGAAATTTTTTGCTTTTTCCTGCTCCTCTTAGCGTGATAAACAAGATTCAAAGAGAGTGAGATGCCAGCTCTTTTCATTCAGTCAGTAGCTTCAATCATTTCTGGACGTTTTTCAATGGCAAAAATCAATGAATATTGTAAATGCACAAACAGTAATTTCTCCGCATTGCAAGGTGCAATTCTGAAATTTTTTGCTTTTTCCTGCTCCTCTTAGCATGATAAAGAAGATTCAAAGAGAGTGAGATGCCAGCTCCTTTCATTCAGTCAGTAGCTTCAAACATTTCTGGTATATGAATAACATGATGTTTTTCAATGGCAAAAATCAATGAATATTGTAAATGCACAAACAGTAATTTCTCCGCATTGCAAGGTGCAATTCTGAAATTTTTTGCTTTTTCCTGCTCCTCTTAGCATGATAAAGAAGATTCAAAGAGAGTGAGATGCCAGCTCCTTTCATTCAGTCAGTAGCTTCAATCATTTCTGGACGTTTTTCAATGGCAAAAATCATTGAATATTGTAAATGCACAAACAGTAATTTCTCCGCATTGCAAGGTGCAATTCTTAAATTTTTTGCTTTTTCCTGCTCCTCTTAGCATGATAAAGAAGATTCAAAGAGAGTGAGATGCCAGCTCCTTTCATTCAGTCAGTAGCTTCAATCATTTCTGGAATATGAATAACATGATGTTTTTCAATGGCAAAAATCAATGAATATTGTAAATGCACAAACAGTAATTTCTCCGCATTGCAAGGTGCAATTCTGAAATTTTTTGCTTTTTCCTGCTCCTCTTAGCATGATAAACAAGATTCAAAGAGAGTGAGATGCCAGCTCCTTTCATTCAGTCAGTAGCTTCAATCATTTCTGGACGTTTTTCAATGGCAAAAATCAATGAATATTGTAAATGCACAAACAGTAATTTCTCCGCATTGCAAGGTGCAATTCTGAAATTTTTTGCTTTTTCCTGCTCCTCTTAGCATGATAAAGAAGACTCAAAGAGAGTGAGATGCCAGCTCCTTTCATTCAGTCAGTAGCTACAATCATTTCTGGACGTTTTTCAATGGCAAAAATCAATGAATATTGTAAATGCACAAACAGTAATTTCTCCGCATTGCAAGGTGCAATTCTGAAATTTTTTGCTTTTTCCTGCTCCTCTTAGCATGATAAAGAAGATTCAAAGAGAGTGAGATGCCAGCTCCTTTCATTCAGTCAGTAGCTTCAAACATTTCTGGTATATGAATAACATGATGTTTTTCAATGGCAAAAATCAATGAATATTGTAAATGCACAAACAGTAATTTCTCCGCATTGCAAGGTGCAATTCTGAAATTTTTTGCTTTTTCCTGCTCCTCTTAGCATGATAAAGAAGATTCAAAGAGAGTGAGATGCCAGCTCCTTTCATTCAGTCAGTAGCTTCAATCATTTCTGGACGTTTTTCAATGGCAAAAATCATTGAATATTGTAAATTCACAAACAGTAATTTCTCCGCATTGCAAGGTGCAATTCTGAAATTTTTTGCTTTTTCCTGCTCCTCTTAGCATGATAAAGAAGATTCAAAGAGAGTGAGATGCCAGCTCCTTTCATTCAGTCAGTAGCTTCAATCATTTCTGGAATATGAATAACATGATGTTTTTCAATGGCAAAAATCAATGAATATTGTAAATGCACAAACAGTAATTTCTCCGCATTGCAAGGTGCAATTCTGAAATTTTTTGCTTTTTCCTGCTCCTCTTAGCATGATAAAGAAGATTCAAAGAGAGTGAGATGCCAGCTCCTTTCATTCAGTCAGTAGCTTCAATCATTTCTGGACGTTTTTCAATGGCAAAAATCATTGAATATTGTAAATGCACAAACAGTAATTTCTCCGCATTGCAAGGTGCAATTCTGAAATTTTTTGCTTTTTCCTGCTCCTCTTAGCATGATAAAGAAGATTCAAAGAGAGTGAGATGCCAGCTCCTTTGATTCAGTCAGTAGCTTCAATCATTTCTGGAATATGAATAACATGATGTTTTTCAATGGCAAAAATCAATGAATATTGTAAATGCACAAACAGTAATTTCTCCGCATTGCAAGGTGCAATTCTGAAATTTTTTGCTTTTTCCTGCTCCTCTTAGCATGATAAAGAAGATTCAAAGAGAGTGAGATGCCAGCTCCTTTCATTCAGTCAGTAGCTTCAATCATTTCTGGACGTTTTTCAATGGCAAAAATCATTGAATATTGTAAATGCACAAACAGTAATTTCTCCGCATTGCAACGTGCAATTCTGAAATTTTTTGCTTTTTCCTGCTCCTCTTAGCATGATAAAGAAGATTCAAAGAGAGTGAGATGCCAGCTCCTTTCATTCAGTCAGTAGCTTCAATCATTTCTGGTATATGAATAACATGATGTTTTTCAATGGCAAAAATCAATGAATATTGTAAATGCACAAACAGTAATTTCTCCGCATTGCAAGGTGCAATTCTGAAATTTTTTGCTTTTTCCTGCTCCTCTTAGCATGATAAAGAAGATTCAAAGAGAGTGAGATGCCAGCTCCTTTCATTCAGTCAGTAGCTTCAATCATTTCTGGACGTTTTTCAATGGCAAAAATCAATGAATATTGTAAATGCACAAACAGTAATTTCTCCGCATTGCAAGGTGCAATTCTGAAATTTTTTGCTTTTTCCTGCTCCTCAGCGTGATAAACAAGATTCAAAGAGAGTGAGATGCCAGCTCTTTTCATTCAGTCAGTAGCTTCAATCATTTCTGGACGTTTTTCAATGGCAAAAATCAATGAATATTGTAAATGCACAAACAGTAATTTCTCCGCATTGCAAGGTGCAATTCTGAAATTTTTTGCTTTTTCCTGCTCCTCTTAGCATGATAAAGAAGATTCAAAGAGAGTGAGATGCCAGCTCCTTTCATTCAGTCAGTAGCTTCAAACATTTCTGGTATATGAATAACATGATGTTTTTCAATGGCAAAAATCAATGAATATTGTAAATGCACAAACAGTAATTTCTCCGCATTGCAAGGTGCAATTCTGAAATTTTTTGCTTTTTCCTGCTCCTCTTAGCATGATAAAGAAGATTCAAAGAGAGTGAGATGCCAGCTCCTTTCATTCAGTCAGTAGCTTCAATCATTTCTGGACGTTTTTCAATGGCAAAAATCATTGAATATTGTAAATGCACAAACAGTAATTTCTCCGCATTGCAAGGTGCAATTCTGAAATTTTTTGCTTTTTCCTGCTCCTCTTAGCATGATAAAGAAGATTCAAAGAGAGTGAGATGCCAGCTCCTTTCATTCAGTCAGTAGCTTCAATCATTTCTGGAATATGAATAACATGATGTTTTTCAATGGCAAAAATCAATGAATATTGTAAATGCACAAACAGTAATTTCTCCGCATTGCAAGGTGCAATTCTGAAATTTTTTGCTTTTTCCTGCTCCTCTTAGCATGATAAAGAACATTCAAAGAGAGTGAGATGCCAGCTCCTTTCATTCAGTCAGTAGCTTCAGTCATTTCTGGACGTTTTTCAATGGCAAAAATCATTGAATATTGTAAATGCACAAACAGTAATTTCTCCGCATTGCACGGTGCAATTCTGAAATTTTTTGCTTTTTCCTGCTCCTCTTAGCATGATAAAGAAGATTCAAAGAGAGTGAGATGCCAGCTCCTTTCATTCAGTCAGTAGCTTCAATCATTTCTGGACGTTTTTCAATGGCAAAAATCAATGAATATTGTAAATGCACAAACAGTAATTTCTCCGCATTGCAAGGTGCAATTCTTAAATTTTTTGCTTTTTCCTGCTCCTCTTAGCATGATAAAGAAGATTCAAAGAGAGTGAGATGCCAGCTCCTTTCATTCAGTCAGTAGCTTCAATCATTTCTGGAATATGAATAACATGACGTTTTTCAATGGCAAAAATCATTGAATATTGTAAATGCACAAACAGTAATTTCTCCGCATTGCACGGTGCAATTCTGAAATTTTTTGCTTTTTCCTGCTCCTCTTAGCATGATAAAGAAGATTCAAAGAGAGTGAGATGCCAGCTCCTTTCATTCAGTCAGTAGCTTCAATCATTTCTGGACGTTTTTCAATGGCAAAAATCATTGAATATTGTAAATGCACAAACAGTAATTTCTCCGCATTGCAAGGTGCAATTCTTAAATTTTTTGCTTTTTCCTGCTCCTCTTAGCATGATAAAGAAGATTCAAAGAGAGTGAGATGCCAGCTCCTTTCATTCAGTCAGTAGCTTCAATCATTTCTGGAATATGAATAACATGATGTTTTTCAATGGCAAAAATCAATGAATATTGTAAATGCACAAACAGTAATTTCTCCGCATTGCAAGGTGCAATTCTGAAATTTTTTGCTTTTTCCTGCTCCTCTTAGCATGATAAAGAAGATTCAAAGAGAGTGAGATGCCAGCTCCTTTCATTCAGTCAGTAGCTTCAATCATTTCTGGACGTTTTTCAATGGCAAAAATCATTGAATATTGTAAATGCACAAACAGTAATTTCTCCGCATTGCAAGGTGCAATTCTGAAATTTTTTGCTTTTTCCTGCTCCTCTTAGCATGATAAAGAAGATTCAAAGAGAGTGAGATGCCAGCTCCTTTCATTCAGTCAGTAGCTTCAATCATTTCTGGTATATGAATAACATGATGTTTTTCAATGGCAAAAATCAATGAATATTGTAAATGCACAAACAGTAATTTCTCCGCATTGCAAGGTGCAATTCTGAAATTTTTTGCTTTTTCCTGCTCCTCTTAGCATGATAAAGAAGATTCAAAGAGAGTGAGATGCCAGCTCCTTTCATTCAGTCAGTAGCTTCAATCATTTCTGGACGTTTTTCAATGGCAAAAATCAATGAATATTGTAAATGCACAAACTAATTTCTCCGCATTGCAAGGTGCAATTCTGAAATTTTTTGCTTTTTCCTGCTCCTCTTAGCGTGATAAACAAGATTCAAAGAGAGTGAGATGCCAGCTCTTTTCATTCAGTCAGTAGCTTCAATCATTTCTGGACGTTTTTCAATGGCAAAAATCAATGAATATTGTAAATGCACAAACAGTAATTTCTCCGCATTGCAAGGTGCAATTCTGAAATTTTTTGCTTTTTCCTGCTCCTCTTAGCATGATAAAGAAGATTCAAAGAGAGTGAGATGCCAGCTCCTTTCATTCAGTCAGTAGCTTCAAACATTTCTGGTATATGAATAACATGATGTTTTTCAATGGCAAAAATCAATGAATATTGTAAATGCACAAACAGTAATTTCTCCGCATTGCAAGGTGCAATTCTGAAATTTTTTGCTTTTTCCTGCTCCTCTTAGCATGATAAAGAAGATTCAAAGAGAGTGAGATGCCAGCTCCTTTCATTCAGTCAGTAGCTTCAATCATTTCTGGACGTTTTTCAATGGCAAAAATCATTGAATATTGTAAATGCACAAACAGTAATTTCTCCGCATTGCAAGGTGCAATTCTTAAATTTTTTGCTTTTTCCTGCTCCTCTTAGCATGATAAAGAAGATTCAAAGAGAGTGAGATGCCAGCTCCTTTCATTCAGTCAGTAGCTTCAATCATTTCTGGAATATGAATAACATGATGTTTTTCAATGGCAAAAATCAATGAATATTGTAAATGCACAAACAGTAATTTCTCCGCATTGCAAGGTGCAATTCTGAAATTTTTTGCTTTTTCCTGCTCCTCTTAGCATGATAAACAAGATTCAAAGAGAGTGAGATGCCAGCTCCTTTCATTCAGTCAGTAGCTTCAATCATTTCTGGACGTTTTTCAATGGCAAAAATCAATGAATATTGTAAATGCACAAACAGTAATTTCTCCGCATTGCAAGGTGCAATTCTGAAATTTTTTGCTTTTTCCTGCTCCTCTTAGCATGATAAAGAAGATTCAAAGAGAGTGAGATGCCAGCTCCTTTCATTCAGTCAGTAGCTTCAATCATTTCTGGAATATGAATAACATGATGTTTTTCAATGGCAAAAATCAATGAATATTGTAAATGCACAAACAGTAATTTCTCCGCATTGCAAGGTGCAATTCTGAAATTTTTTGCTTTTTCCTGCTCCTCTTAGCATGATAAAGAACATTCAAAGAGAGTGAGATGCCAGCTCCTTTCATTCAGTCAGTAGCTTCAGTCATTTCTGGACGTTTTTCAATGGCAAAAATCATTGAATATTGTAAATGCACAAACAGTAATTTCTCCGCATTGCACGGTGCAATTCTGAAATTTTTTGCTTTTTCCTGCTCCTCTTAGCATGATAAAGAAGATTCAAAGAGAGTGAGATGCCAGCTCCTTTCATTCAGTCAGTAGCTTCAATCATTTCTGGACGTTTTTCAATGGCAAAAATCAATGAATATTGTAAATGCACAAACAGTAATTTCTCCGCATTGCAAGGTGCAATTCTTAAATTTTTTGCTTTTTCCTGCTCCTCTTAGCATGATAAAGAAGATTCAAAGAGAGTGAGATGCCAGCTCCTTTCATTCAGTCAGTAGCTTCAATCATTTCTGGAATATGAATAACATGACGTTTTTCAATGGCAAAAATCATTGAATATTGTAAATGCACAAACAGTAATTTCTCCGCATTGCACGGTGCAATTCTGAAATTTTTTGCTTTTTCCTGCTCCTCTTAGCATGATAAAGAAGATTCAAAGAGAGTGAGATGCCAGCTCCTTTCATTCAGTCAGTAGCTTCAATCATTTCTGGACGTTTTTCAATGGCAAAAATCATTGAATATTGTAAATGCACAAACAGTAATTTCTCCGCATTGCAAGGTGCAATTCTTAAATTTTTTGCTTTTTCCTGCTCCTCTTAGCATGATAAAGAAGATTCAAAGAGAGTGAGATGCCAGCTCCTTTCATTCAGTCAGTAGCTTCAATCATTTCTGGAATATGAATAACATGATGTTTTTCAATGGCAAAAATCAATGAATATTGTAAATGCACAAACAGTAATTTCTCCGCATTGCAAGGTGCAATTCTGAAATTTTTTGCTTTTTCCTGCTCCTCTTAGCATGATAAAGAAGATTCAAAGAGAGTGAGATGCCAGCTCCTTTCATTCAGTCAGTAGCTTCAATCATTTCTGGACGTTTTTCAATGGCAAAAATCATTGAATATTGTAAATGCACAAACAGTAATTTCTCCGCATTGCAAGGTGCAATTCTGAAATTTTTTGCTTTTTCCTGCTCCTCTTAGCATGATAAAGAAGATTCAAAGAGAGTGAGATGCCAGCTCCTTTCATTCAGTCAGTAGCTTCAATCATTTCTGGTATATGAATAACATGATGTTTTTCAATGGCAAAAATCAATGAATATTGTAAATGCACAAACAGTAATTTCTCCGCATTGCAAGGTGCAATTCTGAAATTTTTTGCTTTTTCCTGCTCCTCTTAGCATGATAAAGAAGATTCAAAGAGAGTGAGATGCCAGCTCCTTTCATTCAGTCAGTAGCTTCAATCATTTCTGGACGTTTTTCAATGGCAAAAATCAATGAATATTGTAAATGCACAAACTAATTTCTCCGCATTGCAAGGTGCAATTCTGAAATTTTTTGCTTTTTCCTGCTCCTCTTAGCGTGATAAACAAGATTCAAAGAGAGTGAGATGCCAGCTCTTTTCATTCAGTCAGTAGCTTCAATCATTTCTGGACGTTTTTCAATGGCAAAAATCAATGAATATTGTAAATGCACAAACAGTAATTTCTCCGCATTGCAAGGTGCAATTCTGAAATTTTTTGCTTTTTCCTGCTCCTCTTAGCATGATAAAGAAGATTCAAAGAGAGTGAGATGCCAGCTCCTTTCATTCAGTCAGTAGCTTCAAACATTTCTGGTATATGAATAACATGATGTTTTTCAATGGCAAAAATCAATGAATATTGTAAATGCACAAACAGTAATTTCTCCGCATTGCAAGGTGCAATTCTGAAATTTTTTGCTTTTTCCTGCTCCTCTTAGCATGATAAAGAAGATTCAAAGAGAGTGAGATGCCAGCTCCTTTCATTCAGTCAGTAGCTTCAATCATTTCTGGACGTTTTTCAATGGCAAAAATCATTGAATATTGTAAATGCACAAACAGTAATTTCTCCGCATTGCAAGGTGCAATTCTTAAATTTTTTGCTTTTTCCTGCTCCTCTTAGCATGATAAAGAAGATTCAAAGAGAGTGAGATGCCAGCTCCTTTCATTCAGTCAGTAGCTTCAATCATTTCTGGAATATGAATAACATGATGTTTTTCAATGGCAAAAATCAATGAATATTGTAAATGCACAAACAGTAATTTCTCCGCATTGCAAGGTGCAATTCTGAAATTTTTTGCTTTTTCCTGCTCCTCTTAGCATGATAAACAAGATTCAAAGAGAGTGAGATGCCAGCTCCTTTCATTCAGTCAGTAGCTTCAATCATTTCTGGACGTTTTTCAATGGCAAAAATCAATGAATATTGTAAATGCACAAACAGTAATTTCTCCGCATTGCAAGGTGCAATTCTGAAATTTTTTGCTTTTTCCTGCTCCTCTTAGCATGATAAAGAAGATTCAAAGAGAGTGAGATGCCAGCTCCTTTCATTCAGTCAGTAGCTACAATCATTTCTGGACGTTTTTCAATGGCAAAAATCAATGAATATTGTAAATGCACAAACAGTAATTTCTCCGCATTGCAAGGTGCAATTCTGAAATTTTTTGCTTTTTCCTGCTCCTCTTAGCATGATAAAGAAGATTCAAAGAGAGTGAGATGCCAGCTCCTTTCATTCAGTCAGTAGCTTCAAACATTTCTGGTATATGAATAACATGATGTTTTTCAATGGCAAAAATCAATGAATATTGTAAATGCACAAACAGTAATTTCTCCGCATTGCAAGGTGCAATTCTGAAATTTTTTGCTTTTTCCTGCTCCTCTTAGCATGATAAAGAAGATTCAAAGAGAGTGAGATGCCAGCTCCTTTCATTCAGTCAGTAGCTTCAATCATTTCTGGACGTTTTTCAATGGCAAAAATCATTGAATATTGTAAATGCACAAACAGTAATTTCTCCGCATTGCAAGGTGCAATTCTGAAATTTTTTGCTTTTTCCTGCTCCTCTTAGCATGATAAAGAAGATTCAAAGAGAGTGAGATGCCAGCTCCTTTCATTCAGTCAGTAGCTTCAATCATTTCTGGAATATGAATAACATGATGTTTTTCAATGGCAAAAATCAATGAATATTGTAAATGCACAAACAGTAATTTCTCCGCATTGCAAGGTGCAATTCTGAAATTTTTTGCTTTTTCCTGCTCCTCTTAGCATGATAAAGAAGATTCAAAGAGAGTGAGATGCCAGCTCCTTTCATTCAGTCAGTAGCTTCAATCATTTCTGGACGTTTTTCAATGGCAAAAATCATTGAATATTGTAAATGCACAAACAGTAATTTCTCCGCATTGCAAGGTGCAATTCTGAAATTTTTTGCTTTTTCCTGCTCCTCTTCGCATGATAAAGAAGATTCAAAGAGAGTGAGATGCCAGCTCCTTTCATTCAGTCAGTAGCTTCAATCATTTCTGGTATATGAATAACATGATGTTTTTCAATGGCAAAAATCAATGAATATTGTAAATGCACAAACAGTAATTTCTCCGCATTGCAAGGTGCAATTCTGAAATTTTTTGCTTTTTCCTGCTCCTCTTAGCATGATAAAGAAGATTCAAAGAGAGTGAGATGCCAGCTCCTTTCATTCAGTCAGTAGCTTCAATCATTTCTGGACGTTTTTCAATGGCAAAAATCAATGAATATTGTAAATGCACAAACAGTAATTTCTCCGCATTGCAAGGTGCAATTCTGAAATTTTTTGCTTTTTCCTGCTCCTCAGCGTGATAAACAAGATTCAAAGAGAGTGAGATGCCAGCTCTTTTCATTCAGTCAGTAGCTTCAATCATTTCTGGACGTTTTTCAATGGCAAAAATCAATGATTATTGTAAATGCACAAACAGTAATTTCTCCGCATTGCAAGGTGCAATTCTGAAATTTTTTGCTTTTTCCTGCTCCTCTTAGCATGATAAAGAAGATTCAAAGAGAGTGAGATGCCAGCTCCTTTCATTCAGTCAGTAGCTTCAAACATTTCTGGTATATGAATAACATGATGTTTTTCAATGGCAAAAATCAATGAATATTGTAAATGCACAAACAGTAATTTCTCCGCATTGCAAGGTGCAATTCTGAAATTTTTTGCTTTTTCCTGCTCCTCTTAGCATGATAAAGAAGATTCAAAGAGAGTGAGATGCCAGCTCCTTTCATTCAGTCAGTAGCTTCAATCATTTCTGGACGTTTTTCAATGGCAAAAATCATTGAATATTGTAAATGCACAAACAGTAATTTCTCCGCATTGCAAGGTGCAATTCTGAAATTTTTTGCTTTTTCCTGCTCCTCTTAGCATGATAAAGAAGATTCAAAGAGAGTGAGATGCCAGCTCCTTTCATTCAGTCAGTAGCTTCAATCATTTCTGGAATATGAATAACATGATGTTTTTCAATGGCAAAAATCAATGAATATTGTAAATGCACAAACAGTAATTTCTCCGCATTGCAAGGTGCAATTCTGAATTTTTTTGCTTTTTCCTGCTCCTCTTAGCATGATAAAGAAGATTCAAAGAGAGTGAGATGCCAGCTCCTTTCATTCAGTCAGTAGCTTCAATCATTTCTGGACGTTTTTCAATGGCAAAAATCAATGAATATTGTAAATGCACAAACAGTAATTTCTCCGCATTGCAAGGTGCAATTCTGAAATTTTTTGCTTTTTCCTGCTCCTCTTAGCATGATAAAGAAGATTCAAAGAGAGTGAGATGCCAGCTCCTTTCATTCAGTCAGTAGCTTCAATCATTTCTGGTATATGAATAACATGATGTTTTTCAATGGCAAAAATCAATGAATATTGTAAATGCACAAACAGTAATTTCTCCGCATTGCAAGGTGCAATTCTGAAATTTTTTGCTTTTTCCTGCTCCTCTTAGCATGATAAAGAAGATTCAAAGAGAGTGAGATGCCAGCTCCTTTCATTCAGTCAGTAGCTTCAATCATTTCTGGTATATGAATAACATGATGTTTTTCAATGGCAAAAATCAATGAATATTGTAAATGCACAAACAGTAATTTCTCCGCATTGCAAGGTGCAATTCTGAAATTTTTTGCTTTTTCCTGCTCCTCTTAGCATGATAAAGAAGATTCAAAGAGAGTGAGATGCCAGCTCCTTTCATTCAGTCAGTAGCTTCAATCATTTCTGGACGTTTTTCAATGGCAAAAATCAATGAATATTGTAAATGCACAAACTAATTTCTCCGCATTGCAAGGTGCAATTCTGAAATTTTTTGCTTTTTCCTGCTCCTCTTAGCGTGATAAACAAGATTCAAAGAGAGTGAGATGCCAGCTCTTTTCATTCAGTCAGTAGCTTCAATCATTTCTGGACGTTTTTCAATGGCAAAAATCAATGAATATTGTAAATGCACAAACAGTAATTTCTCCGCATTGCAAGGTGCAATTCTGAAATTTTTTGCTTTTTCCTGCTCCTCTTAGCATGATAAAGAAGATTCAAAGAGAGTGAGATGCCAGCTCCTTTCATTCAGTCAGTAGCTTCAAACATTTCTGGTATATGAATAACATGATGTTTTTCAATGGCAAAAATCAATGAATATTGTAAATGCACAAACAGTAATTTCTCCGCATTGCAAGGTGCAATTCTGAAATTTTTTGCTTTTTCCTGCTCCTCTTAGCATGATAAAGAAGATTCAAAGAGAGTGAGATGCCAGCTCCTTTCATTCAGTCAGTAGCTTCAATCATTTCTGGACGTTTTTCAATGGCAAAAATCATTGAATATTGTAAATGCACAAACAGTAATTTCTCCGCATTGCAAGGTGCAATTCTTAAATTTTTTGCTTTTTCCTGCTCCTCTTAGCATGATAAAGAAGATTCAAAGAGAGTGAGATGCCAGCTCCTTTCATTCAGTCAGTAGCTTCAATCATTTCTGGAATATGAATAACATGATGTTTTTCAATGGCAAAAATCAATGAATATTGTAAATGCACAAACAGTAATTTCTCCGCATTGCAAGGTGCAATTCTGAAATTTTTTGCTTTTTCCTGCTCCTCTTAGCATGATAAACAAGATTCAAAGAGAGTGAGATGCCAGCTCCTTTCATTCAGTCAGTAGCTTCAATCATTTCTGGACGTTTTTCAATGGCAAAAATCAATGAATATTGTAAATGCACAAACAGTAATTTCTCCGCATTGCAAGGTGCAATTCTGAAATTTTTTGCTTTTTCCTGCTCCTCTTAGCATGATAAAGAAGATTCAAAGAGAGTGAGATGCCAGCTCCTTTCATTCAGTCAGTAGCTACAATCATTTCTGGACGTTTTTCAATGGCAAAAATCAATGAATATTGTAAATGCACAAACAGTAATTTCTCCGCATTGCAAGGTGCAATTCTGAAATTTTTTGCTTTTTCCTGCTCCTCTTAGCATGATAAAGAAGATTCAAAGAGAGTGAGATGCCAGCTCCTTTCATTCAGTCAGTAGCTTCAAACATTTCTGGTATATGAATAACATGATGTTTTTCAATGGCAAAAATCAATGAATATTGTAAATGCACAAACAGTAATTTCTCCGCATTGCAAGGTGCAATTCTGAAATTTTTTGCTTTTTCCTGCTCCTCTTAGCATGATAAAGAAGATTCAAAGAGAGTGAGATGCCAGCTCCTTTCATTCAGTCAGTAGCTTCAATCATTTCTGGACGTTTTTCAATGGCAAAAATCATTGAATATTGTAAATGCACAAACAGTAATTTCTCCGCATTGCAAGGTGCAATTCTGAAATTTTTTGCTTTTTCCTGCTCCTCTTAGCATGATAAAGAAGATTCAAAGAGAGTGAGATGCCAGCTCCTTTCATTCAGTCAGTAGCTTCAATCATTTCTGGAATATTAATAACATGATGTTTTTCAATGGCAAAAATCAATGAATATTGTAAATGCACAAACAGTAATTTCTCCGCATTGCAAGGTGCAATTCTGAAATTTTTTGCTTTTTCCTGCTCCTCTTAGCATGATAAAGAAGATTCAAAGAGAGTGAGATGCCAGCTCCTTTCATTCAGTCAGTAGCTTCAATCATTTCTGGACGTTTTTCAATGGCAAAAATCATTGAATATTGTAAATGCACAAACAGTAATTTCTCCGCATTGCAAGGTGCAATTCTGAAATTTTTTGCTTTTTCCTGCTCCTCTTCGCATGATAAAGAAGATTCAAAGAGAGTGAGATGCCAGCTCCTTTCATTCAGTCAGTAGCTTCAATCATTTCTGGAATATGAATAACATGATGTTTTTCAATGGCAAAAATCAATGAATATTGTAAATGCACAAACAGTAATTTCTCCGCATTGCAAGGTGCAATTCTGAAATTTTTTGCTTTTTCCTGCTCCTCTTAGCATGATAAAGAAGATTCAAAGAGAGTGAGATGCCAGCTCCTTTCATTCAGTCAGTAGCTTCAATCATTTCTGGACGTTTTTCAATGGCAAAAATCAATGAATATTGTAAATGCACAAACAGTAATTTCTCCGCATTGCAAGGTGCAATTCTGAAATTTTTTGCTTTTTCCTGCTCCTCAGCGTGATAAACAAGATTCAAAGAGAGTGAGATGCCAGCTCTTTTCATTCAGTCAGTAGCTTCAATCATTTCTGGACGTTTTTCAATGGCAAAAATCAATGATTATTGTAAATGCACAAACAGTAATTTCTCCGCATTGCAAGGTGCAATTCTGAAATTTTTTGCTTTTTCCTGCTCCTCTTAGCATGATAAAGAAGATTCAAAGAGAGTGAGATGCCAGCTCCTTTCATTCAGTCAGTAGCTTCAATCATTTCTGGACGTTTTTCAATGGCAAAAATCATTGAATATTGTAAATGCACAAACAGTAATTTCTCCGCATTGCAAGGTGCAATTCTGAAATTTTTTGCTTTTTCCTGCTCCTCTTAGCATGATAAAGAAGATTCAAAGAGAGTGAGATGCCAGCTCCTTTCATTCAGTCAGTAGCTTCAATCATTTCTGGAATATGAATAACATGATGTTTTTCAATGGCAAAAATCAATGAATATTGTAAATGCACAAACAGTAATTTCTCCGCATTGCAAGGTGCAATTCTGAATTTTTTTGCTTTTTCCTGCTCCTCTTAGCATGATAAAGAAGATTCAAAGAGAGTGAGATGCCAGCTCCTTTCATTCATCATGTTATTCATATTCCAGAAATGATTGAAGCTACTGACTGAATGAAAGGAGCTGGCATCTCACTCTCTTTGAATCTTCTTTATCATGCTAAGAGGAGCAGGAAAAAGCAAAAAATTTCAGAATTGCACCTTGCAATGCGGAGAAATTACTGTTTGTGCATTTACAATATTCAATGATTTTTGCCATTGAAAAACGTCCAGAAATGATTGAAGCTACTGACTGAATGAAAGGAGCTGGCATCTCACTCTCTTTGAATCTTCTTTATCATGCTAAGAGGAGCAGGAAAAAGCAAAAAATTTCAGAATTGCACCTTGCAATGCGGAGAAATTACTGTTTGTGCATTTACAATATTCATTGATTTTTGCCATTGAAAAACATCATGTTATTCATATACCAGAAATGTTTGAAGCTACTGACTGAATGAAAGGAGCTGGCATCTCACTCTCTTTGAATCTTCTTTATCATGCTAAGAGGAGCAGGAAAAAGCAAAAAATTTCAGAATTGCACCTTGCAATGCGGAGAAATTACTGTTTGTGCATTTACAATAATCATTGATTTTTGCCATTGAAAAACGTCCAGAAATGATTGAAGCTACTGACTGAATGAAAAGAGCTGGCATCTCACTCTCTTTGAATCTTGTTTATCACGCTGAGGAGCAGGAAAAAGCAAAAAATTTCAGAATTGCACCTTGCAATGCGGAGAAATTACTGTTTGTGCATTTACAATATTCATTGATTTTTGCCATTGAAAAACGTCCAGAAATGATTGAAGCTACTGACTGAATGAAAGGAGCTGGCATCTCACTCTCTTTGAATCTTCTTTATCATGCTAAGAGGAGCAGGAAAAAGCAAAAAATTTCAGAATTGCACCTTGCAATGCGGAGAAATTACTGTTTGTGCATTTACAATATTCATTGATTTTTGCCATTGAAAAACATCATGTTATTCATATACCAGAAATGATTGAAGCTACTGACTGAATGAAAGGAGCTGGCATCTCACTCTCTTTGAATCTTCTTTATCATGCGAAGAGGAGCAGGAAAAAGCAAAAAATTTCAGAATTGCACCTTGCAATGCGGAGAAATTACTGTTTGTGCATTTACAATATTCAATGATTTTTGCCATTGAAAAACGTCCAGAAATGATTGAAGCTACTGACTGAATGAAAGGAGCTGGCATCTCACTCTCTTTGAATCTTCTTTATCATGCTAAGAGGAGCAGGAAAAAGCAAAAAATTTCAGAATTGCACCTTGCAATGCGGAGAAATTACTGTTTGTGCATTTACAATATTCATTGATTTTTGCCATTGAAAAACATCATGTTATTCATATTCCAGAAATGATTGAAGCTACTGACTGAATGAAAGGAGCTGGCATCTCACTCTCTTTGAATCTTCTTTATCATGCTAAGAGGAGCAGGAAAAAGCAAAAAATTTCAGAATTGCACCTTGCAATGCGGAGAAATTACTGTTTGTGCATTTACAATATTCAATGATTTTTGCCATTGAAAAACGTCCAGAAATGATTGAAGCTACTGACTGAATGAAAGGAGCTGGCATCTCACTCTCTTTGAATCTTCTTTATCATGCTAAGAGGAGCAGGAAAAAGCAAAAAATTTCAGAATTGCACCTTGCAATGCGGAGAAATTACTGTTTGTGCATTTACAATATTCATTGATTTTTGCCATTGAAAAACATCATGTTATTCATATACCAGAAATGTTTGAAGCTACTGACTGAATGAAAGGAGCTGGCATCTCACTCTCTTTGAATCTTCTTTATCATGCTAAGAGGAGCAGGAAAAAGCAAAAAATTTCAGAATTGCACCTTGCAATGCGGAGAAATTACTGTTTGTGCATTTACAATATTCATTGATTTTTGCCATTGAAAAACGTCCAGAAATGATTGTAGCTACTGACTGAATGAAAGGAGCTGGCATCTCACTCTCTTTGAATCTTCTTTATCATGCTAAGAGGAGCAGGAAAAAGCAAAAAATTTCAGAATTGCACCTTGCAATGCGGAGAAATTACTGTTTGTGCATTTACAATATTCATTGATTTTTGCCATTGAAAAACGTCCAGAAATGATTGAAGCTACTGACTGAATGAAAGGAGCTGGCATCTCACTCTCTTTGAATCTTGTTTATCATGCTAAGAGGAGCAGGAAAAAGCAAAAAATTTCAGAATTGCACCTTGCAATGCGGAGAAATTACTGTTTGTGCATTTACAATATTCATTGATTTTTGCCATTGAAAAACATCATGTTATTCATATTCCAGAAATGATTGAAGCTACTGACTGAATGAAAGGAGCTGGCATCTCACTCTCTTTGAATCTTCTTTATCATGCTAAGAGGAGCAGGAAAAAGCAAAAAATTTAAGAATTGCACCTTGCAATGCGGAGAAATTACTGTTTGTGCATTTACAATATTCAATGATTTTTGCCATTGAAAAACGTCCAGAAATGATTGAAGCTACTGACTGAATGAAAGGAGCTGGCATCTCACTCTCTTTGAATCTTCTTTATCATGCTAAGAGGAGCAGGAAAAAGCAAAAAATTTCAGAATTGCACCTTGCAATGCGGAGAAATTACTGTTTGTGCATTTACAATATTCATTGATTTTTGCCATTGAAAAACATCATGTTATTCATATACCAGAAATGTTTGAAGCTACTGACTGAATGAAAGGAGCTGGCATCTCACTCTCTTTGAATCTTCTTTATCATGCTAAGAGGAGCAGGAAAAAGCAAAAAATTTCAGAATTGCACCTTGCAATGCGGAGAAATTACTGTTTGTGCATTTACAATATTCATTGATTTTTGCCATTGAAAAACGTCCAGAAATGATTGAAGCTACTGACTGAATGAAAAGAGCTGGCATCTCACTCTCTTTGAATCTTGTTTATCACGCTAAGAGGAGCAGGAAAAAGCAAAAAATTTCAGAATTGCACCTTGCAATGCGGAGAAATTAGTTTGTGCATTTACAATATTCATTGATTTTTGCCATTGAAAAACGTCCAGAAATGATTGAAGCTACTGACTGAATGAAAGGAGCTGGCATCTCACTCTCTTTGAATCTTCTTTATCATGCTAAGAGGAGCAGGAAAAAGCAAAAAATTTCAGAATTGCACCTTGCAATGCGGAGAAATTACTGTTTGTGCATTTACAATATTCATTGATTTTTGCCATTGAAAAACATCATGTTATTCATATACCAGAAATGATTGAAGCTACTGACTGAATGAAAGGAGCTGGCATCTCACTCTCTTTGAATCTTCTTTATCATGCTAAGAGGAGCAGGAAAAAGCAAAAAATTTCAGAATTGCACCTTGCAATGCGGAGAAATTACTGTTTGTGCATTTACAATATTCAATGATTTTTGCCATTGAAAAACGTCCAGAAATGATTGAAGCTACTGACTGAATGAAAGGAGCTGGCATCTCACTCTCTTTGAATCTTCTTTATCATGCTAAGAGGAGCAGGAAAAAGCAAAAAATTTCAGAATTGCACCTTGCAATGCGGAGAAATTACTGTTTGTGCATTTACAATATTCATTGATTTTTGCCATTGAAAAACATCATGTTATTCATATTCCAGAAATGATTGAAGCTACTGACTGAATGAAAGGAGCTGGCATCTCACTCTCTTTGAATCTTCTTTATCATGCTAAGAGGAGCAGGAAAAAGCAAAAAATTTAAGAATTGCACCTTGCAATGCGGAGAAATTACTGTTTGTGCATTTACAATATTCAATGATTTTTGCCATTGAAAAACGTCCAGAAATGATTGAAGCTACTGACTGAATGAAAGGAGCTGGCATCTCACTCTCTTTGAATCTTCTTTATCATGCTAAGAGGAGCAGGAAAAAGCAAAAAATTTCAGAATTGCACCGAGCAATGCGGAGAAATTACTGTTTGTGCATTTACAATATTCATTGATTTTTGCCATTGAAAAACATCATGTTATTCATATTCCAGAAATGATTGAAGCTACTGACTGAATGAAAGGAGCTGGCATCTCACTCTCTTTGAATCTTCTTTATCATGCTAAGAGGAGCAGGAAAAAGCAAAAAATTTCAGAATTGCACCTTGCAATGCGGAGAAATTACTGTTTGTGCATTTACAATATTCAATGATTTTTGCCATTGAAAAACGTCCAGAAATGATTGAAGCTACTGACTGAATGAAAGGAGCTGGCATCTCACTCTCTTTGAATCTTCTTTATCATGCTAAGAGGAGCAGGAAAAAGCAAAAAATTTCAGAATTGCACCTTGCAATGCGGAGAAATTACTGTTTGTGCATTTACAATATTCATTGATTTTTGCCATTGAAAAACATCATGTTATTCATATACCAGAAATGTTTGAAGCTACTGACTGAATGAAAGGAGCTGGCATCTCACTCTCTTTGAATCTTCTTTATCATGCTAAGAGGAGCAGGAAAAAGCAAAAAATTTCAGAATTGCACCTTGCAATGCGGAGAAATTACTGTTTGTGCATTTACAATATTCATTGATTTTTGCCATTGAAAAACGTCCAGAAATGATTGAAGCTACTGACTGAATGAAAAGAGCTGGCATCTCACTCTCTTTGAATCTTGTTTATCACGCTGAGGAGCAGGAAAAAGCAAAAAATTTCAGAATTGCACCTTGCAATGCGGAGAAATTACTGTTTGTGCATTTACAATATTCATTGATTTTTGCCATTGAAAAACGTCCAGAAATGATTGAAGCTACTGACTGAATGAAAGGAGCTGGCATCTCACTCTCTTTGAATCTTCTTTATCATGCTAAGAGGAGCAGGAAAAAGCAAAAAATTTCAGAATTGCACCTTGCAATGCGGAGAAATTACTGTTTGTGCATTTACAATATTCATTGATTTTTGCCATTGAAAAACATCATGTTATTCATATATCAGAAATGATTGAAGCTACTGACTGAATGAAAGGAGCTGGCATCTCACTCTCTTTGAATCTTCTTTATCATGCTAAGAGGAGCAGGAAAAAGCAAAAAATTTCAGAATTGCACGTTGCAATGCGGAGAAATTACTGTTTGTGCATTTACAATATTCAATGATTTTTGCCATTGAAAAACGTCCAGAAATGATTGAAGCTACTGACTGAATGAAAGGAGCTGGCATCTCACTCTCTTTGAATCTTCTTTATCATGCTAAGAGGAGCAGGAAAAAGCAAAAAATTTCAGAATTGCACCTTGCAATGCGGAGAAATTACTGTTTGTGCATTTACAATATTCATTGATTTTTGCCATTGAAAAACATCATGTTATTCATATTCCAGAAATGATTGAAGCTACTGACTGAATCAAAGGAGCTGGCATCTCACTCTCTTTGAATCTTCTTTATCATGCTAAGAGGAGCAGGAAAAAGCAAAAAATTTCAGAATTGCACCTTGCAATGCGGAGAAATTACTGTTTGTGCATTTACAATATTCAATGATTTTTGCCATTGAAAAACGTCCAGAAATGATTGAAGCTACTGACTGAATGAAAGGAGCTGGCATCTCACTCTCTTTGAATCTTCTTTATCATGCTAAGAGGAGCAGGAAAAAGCAAAAAATTTCAGAATTGCACCTTGCAATGCGGAGAAATTACTGTTTGTGCATTTACAATATTCATTGATTTTTGCCATTGAAAAACATCATGTTATTCATATTCCAGAAATGATTGAAGCTACTGACTGAATGAAAGGAGCTGGCATCTCACTCTCTTTGAATCTTCTTTATCATGCTAAGAGGAGCAGGAAAAAGCAAAAATTTCAGAATTGCACCTTGCAATGCGGAGAAATTACTGTTTGTGCATTTACAATATTCAATGATTTTTGCCATTGAAAAACGTCCAGAAATGATTGAAGCTACTGACTGAATGAAAGGAGCTGGCATCTCACTCTCTTTGAATCTTCTTTATCATGCTAAGAGGAGCAGGAAAAAGCAAAAAATTTCAGAATTGCACCTTGCAATGCGGAGAAATTACTGTTTGTGCATTTACAATATTCATTGATTTTTGCCATTGAAAAACATCATGTTATTCATATACCAGAAATGTTTGAAGCTACTGACTGAATGAAAGGAGCTGGCATCTCACTCTCTTTGAATCTTCTTTATCATGCTAAGAGGAGCAGGAAAAAGCAAAAAATTTCAGAATTGCACCTTGCAATGCGGAGAAATTACTGTTTGTGCATTTACAATATTCATTGATTTTTGCCATTGAAAAACGTCCAGAAATGATTGTAGCTACTGACTGAATGAAAGGAGCTGGCATCTCACTCTCTTTGAGTCTTCTTTATCATGCTAAGAGGAGCAGGAAAAAGCAAAAAATTTCAGAATTGCACCTTGCAATGCGGAGAAATTACTGTTTGTGCATTTACAATATTCATTGATTTTTGCCATTGAAAAACGTCCAGAAATGATTGAAGCTACTGACTGAATGAAAGGAGCTGGCATCTCACTCTCTTTGAATCTTGTTTATCATGCTAAGAGGAGCAGGAAAAAGCAAAAAATTTCAGAATTGCACCTTGCAATGCGGAGAAATTACTGTTTGTGCATTTACAATATTCATTGATTTTTGCCATTGAAAAACATCATGTTATTCATATTCCAGAAATGATTGAAGCTACTGACTGAATGAAAGGAGCTGGCATCTCACTCTCTTTGAATCTTCTTTATCATGCTAAGAGGAGCAGGAAAAAGCAAAAAATTTAAGAATTGCACTTTGCAATGCGGAGAAATTACTGTTTGTGCATTTACAATATTCAATGATTTTTGCCATTGAAAAACGTCCAGAAATGATTGAAGCTACTGACTGAATGAAAGGAGCTGGCATCTCACTCTCTTTGAATCTTCTTTATCATGCTAAGAGGAGCAGGAAAAAGCAAAAAATTTCAGAATTGCACCTTGCAATGCGGAGAAATTACTGTTTGTGCATTTACAATATTCATTGATTTTTGCCATTGAAAAACATCATGTTATTCATATACCAGAAATGTTTGAAGCTACTGACTGAATGAAAGGAGCTGGCATCTCACTCTCTTTGAATCTTCTTTATCATGCTAAGAGGAGCAGGAAAAAGCAAAAAATTTCAGAATTGCACCTTGCAATGCGGAGAAATTACTGTTTGTGCATTTACAATATTCATTGATTTTTGCCATTGAAAAACGTCCAGAAATGATTGAAGCTACTGACTGAATGAAAAGAGCTGGCATCTCACTCTCTTTGAATCTTGTTTATCACGCTAAGAGGAGCAGGAAAAAGCAAAAAATTTCAGAATTGCACCTTGCAATGCGGAGAAATTAGTTTGTGCATTTACAATATTCATTGATTTTTGCCATTGAAAAACGTCCAGAAATGATTGAAGCTACTGACTGAATGAAAGGAGCTGGCATCTCACTCTCTTTGAATCTTCTTTATCATGCTAAGAGGAGCAGGAAAAAGCAAAAAATTTCAGAATTGCACCTTGCAATGCGGAGAAATTACTGTTTGTGCATTTACAATATTCATTGATTTTTGCCATTGAAAAACATCATGTTATTCATATACCAGAAATGATTGAAGCTACTGACTGAATGAAAGGAGCTGGCATCTCACTCTCTTTGAATCTTCTTTATCATGCTAAGAGGAGCAGGAAAAAGCAAAAAATTTCAGAATTGCACCTTGCAATGCGGAGAAATTACTGTTTGTGCATTTACAATATTCAATGATTTTTGCCATTGAAAAACGTCCAGAAATGATTGAAGCTACTGACTGAATGAAAGGAGCTGGCATCTCACTCTCTTTGAATCTTCTTTATCATGCTAAGAGGAGCAGGAAAAAGCAAAAAATTTCAGAATTGCACCTTGCAATGCGGAGAAATTACTGTTTGTGCATTTACAATATTCATTGATTTTTGCCATTGAAAAACATCATGTTATTCATATACCAGAAATGATTGAAGCTACTGACTGAATGAAAGGAGCTGGCATCTCACTCTCTTTGAATCTTCTTTATCATGCTAAGAGGAGCAGGAAAAAGCAAAAAATTTCAGAATTGCACCTTGCAATGCGGAGAAATTACTGTTTGTGCATTTACAATATTCATTGATTTTTGCCATTGAAAAACGTCCAGAAATGATTGAAGCTACTGACTGAATGAAAGGAGCTGGCATCTCACTCTCTTTGAATCTTCTTTATCATGCTAAGAGGAGCAGGAAAAAGCAAAAAATTTCAGAATTGCACCTTGCAATGCGGAGAAATTACTGTTTGTGCATTTACAATATTCATTGATTTTTGCCATTGAAAAACATCATGTTATTCATATACCAGAAATGATTGAAGCTACTGACTGAATGAAAGGAGCTGGCATCTCACTCTCTTTGAATCTTCTTTATCATGCTAAGAGGAGCAGGAAAAAGCAAAAAATTTCAGAATTGCACCTTGCAATGCGGAGAAATTACTGTTTGTGCATTTACAATATTCAATGATTTTTGCCATTGAAAAACGTCCAGAAATGATTGAAGCTACTGACTGAATGAAAGGAGCTGGCATCTCACTCTCTTTGAATCTTCTTTATCATGCTAAGAGGAGCAGGAAAAAGCAAAAAAATTCAGAATTGCACCTTGCAATGCGGAGAAATTACTGTTTGTGCATTTACAATATTCATTGATTTTTGCCATTGAAAAACATCATGTTATTCATATTCCAGAAATGATTGAAGCTACTGACTGAATGAAAGGAGCTGGCATCTCACTCTCTTTGAATCTTCTTTATCATGCTAAGAGGAGCAGGAAAAAGCAAAAAATTTCAGAATTGCACCTTGCAATGCGGAGAAATTACTGTTTGTGCATTTACAATATTCAATGATTTTTGCCATTGAAAAACGTCCAGAAATGATTGAAGCTACTGACTGAATGAAAGGAGCTGGCATCTCACTCTCTTTGAATCTTCTTTATCATGCTAAGAGGAGCAGGAAAAAGCAAAAAATTTCAGAATTGCACCTTGCAATGCGGAGAAATTACTGTTTGTGCATTTACAATATTCATTGATTTTTGCCATTGAAAAACATCATGTTATTCATATACCAGAAATGTTTGAAGCTACTGACTGAATGAAAGGAGCTGGCATCTCACTCTCTTTGAATCTTCTTTATCATGCTAAGAGGAGCAGGAAAAAGCAAAAAATTTCAGAATTGCACCTTGCAATGCGGAGAAATTACTGTTTGTGCATTTACAATATTCATTGATTTTTGCCATTGAAAAACGTCCAGAAATGATTGAAGCTACTGACTGAATGAAAAGAGCTGGCATCTCACTCTCTTTGAATCTTGTTTATCACGCTGAGGAGCAGGAAAAAGCAAAAAATTTCAGAATTGCACCTTGCAATGCGGAGAAATTACTGTTTGTGCATTTACAATATTCATTGATTTTTGCCATTGAAAAACGTCCAGAAATGATTGAAGCTACTGACTGAATGAAAGGAGCTGGCATCTCACTCTCTTTGAATCTTCTTTATCATGCTAAGAGGAGCAGGAAAAAGCAAAAAATTTCAGAATTGCACCTTGCAATGCGGAGAAATTACTGTTTGTGCATTTACAATATTCATTGATTTTTGCCATTGAAAAACATCATGTTATTCATATACCAGAAATGATTGAAGCTACTGACTGAATGAAAGGAGCTGGCATCTCACTCTCTTTGAATCTTCTTTATCATGCTAAGAGGAGCAGGAAAAAGCAAAAAATTTCAGAATTGCACCTTGCAATGCGGAGAAATTACTGTTTGTGCATTTACAATATTCATTGATTTTTGCCATTGAAAAACGTCCAGAAATGATTGAAGCTACTGACTGAATGAAAGGAGCTGGCATCTCACTCTCTTTGAATCTTCTTTATCATGCTAAGAGGAGCAGGAAAAAGCAAAAAATTTCAGAATTGCACCTTGCAATGCGGAGAAATTACTGTTTGTGCATTTACAATATTCATTGATTTTTGCCATTGAAAAACATCATGTTATTCATATACCAGAAATGATTGAAGCTACTGACTGAATGAAAGGAGCTGGCATCTCACTCTCTTTGAATCTTCTTTATCATGCTAAGAGGAGCAGGAAAAAGCAAAAAATTTCAGAATTGCACCTTGCAATGCGGAGAAATTACTGTTTGTGCATTTACAATATTCAATGATTTTTGCCATTGAAAAACGTCCAGAAATGATTGAAGCTACTGACTGAATGAAAGGAGCTGGCATCTCACTCTCTTTGAATCTTCTTTATCATGCTAAGAGGAGCAGGAAAAAGCAAAAAAATTCAGAATTGCACCTTGCAATGCGGAGAAATTACTGTTTGTGCATTTACAATATTCATTGATTTTTGCCATTGAAAAACATCATGTTATTCATATTCCAGAAATGATTGAAGCTACTGACTGAATGAAAGGAGCTGGCATCTCACTCTCTTTGAATCTTCTTTATCATGCTAAGAGGAGCAGGAAAAAGCAAAAAATTTCAGAATTGCACCTTGCAATGCGGAGAAATTACTGTTTGTGCATTTACAATATTCAATGATTTTTGCCATTGAAAAACGTCCAGAAATGATTGAAGCTACTGACTGAATGAAAGGAGCTGGCATCTCACTCTCTTTGAATCTTCTTTATCATGCTAAGAGGAGCAGGAAAAAGCAAAAAATTTCAGAATTGCACCTTGCAATGCGGAGAAATTACTGTTTGTGCATTTACAATATTCATTGATTTTTGCCATTGAAAAACATCATGTTATTCATATACCAGAAATGTTTGAAGCTACTGACTGAATGAAAGGAGCTGGCATCTCACTCTCTTTGAATCTTCTTTATCATGCTAAGAGGAGCAGGAAAAAGCAAAAAATTTCAGAATTGCACCTTGCAATGCGGAGAAATTACTGTTTGTGCATTTACAATAATCATTGATTTTTGCCATTGAAAAACGTCCAGAAATTATTGAAGCTACTGACTGAATGAAAAGAGCTGGCATCTCACTCTCTTTGAATCTTGTTTATCACGCTGAGGAGCAGGAAAAAGCAAAAAATTTCAGAATTGCACCTTGCAATGCGGAGAAATTACTGTTTGTGCATTTACAATATTCATTGATTTTTGCCATTGAAAAACGTCCAGAAATGATTGAAGCTACTGACTGAATGAAAGGAGCTGGCATCTCACTCTCTTTGAATCTTCTTTATCATGCTAAGAGGAGCAGGAAAAAGCAAAAAATTTCAGAATTGCACCTTGCAATGCGGAGAAATTACTGTTTGTGCATTTACAATATTCATTGATTTTTGCCATTGAAAAACATCATGTTATTCATATACCAGAAATGATTGAAGCTACTGACTGAATGAAAGGAGCTGGCATCTCACTCTCTTTGAATCTTCTTTATCATGCTAAGAGGAGCAGGAAAAAGCAAAAAATTTCAGAATTGCACCTTGCAATGCGGAGAAATTACTGTTTGTGCATTTACAATATTCAATGATTTTTGCCATTGAAAAACGTCCAGAAATGATTGAAGCTACTGACTGAATGAAAGGAGCTGGCATCTCACTCTCTTTGAATCTTCTTTATCATGCTAAGAGGAGCAGGAAAAAGCAAAAAATTTCAGAATTGCACCTTGCAATGCGGAGAAATTACTGTTTGTGCATTTACAATATTCATTGATTTTTGCCATTGAAAAACATCATGTTATTCATATTCCAGAAATGATTGAAGCTACTGACTGAATGAAAGGAGCTGGCATCTCACTCTCTTTGAATCTTCTTTATCATGCGAAGAGGAGCAGGAAAAAGCAAAAAATTTCAGAATTGCACCTTGCAATGCGGAGAAATTACTGTTTGTGCATTTACAATATTCAATGATTTTTGCCATTGAAAAACGTCCAGAAATGATTGAAGCTACTGACTGAATGAAAGGAGCTGGCATCTCACTCTCTTTGAATCTTCTTTATCATGCTAAGAGGAGCAGGAAAAAGCAAAAAATTTCAGAATTGCACCTTGCAATGCGGAGAAATTACTGTTTGTGCATTTACAATATTCATTGATTTTTGCCATTGAAAAACATCATGTTATTCATATTCCAGAAATGATTGAAGCTACTGACTGAATGAAAGGAGCTGGCATCTCACTCTCTTTGAATCTTCTTTATCATGCTAAGAGGAGCAGGAAAAAGCAAAAAATTTCAGAATTGCACCTTGCAATGCGGAGAAATTACTGTTTGTGCATTTACAATATTCAATGATTTTTGCCATTGAAAAACGTCCAGAAATGATTGAAGCTACTGACTGAATGAAAGGAGCTGGCATCTCACTCTCTTTGAATCTTCTTTATCATGCTAAGAGGAGCAGGAAAAAGCAAAAAATTTCAGAATTGCACCTTGCAATGCGGAGAAATTACTGTTTGTGCATTTACAATATTCATTGATTTTTGCCATTGAAAAACATCATGTTATTCATATACCAGAAATGTTTGAAGCTACTGACTGAATGAAAGGAGCTGGCATCTCACTCTCTTTGAATCTTCTTTATCATGCTAAGAGGAGCAGGAAAAAGCAAAAAATTGCAGAATTGCACCTTGCAATGCGGAGAAATTACTGTTTGTGCATTTACAATATTCATTGATTTTTGCCATTGAAAAACGTCCAGAAATGATTGTAGCTACTGACTGAATGAAAGGAGCTGGCATCTCACTCTCTTTGAATCTTCTTTATCATGCTAAGAGGAGCAGGAAAAAGCAAAAAATTTCAGAATTGCACCTTGCAATGCGGAGAAATTACTGTTTGTGCATTTACAATATTCATTGATTTTTGCCATTGAAAAACGTCCAGAAATGATTGAAGCTACTGACTGAATGAAAGGAGCTGGCATCTCACTCTCTTTGAATCTTGTTTATCATGCTAAGAGGAGCAGGAAAAAGCAAAAAATTTCAGAATTGCACCTTGCAATGCGGAGAAATTACTGTTTGTGCATTTACAATATTCATTGATTTTTGCCATTGAAAAACATCATGTTATTCATATTCCAGAAATGATTGAAGCTACTGACTGAATGAAAGGAGCTGGCATCTCACTCTCTTTGAATCTTCTTTATCATGCTAAGAGGAGCAGGAAAAAGCAAAAAATTTAAGAATTGCACCTTGCAATGCGGAGAAATTACTGTTTGTGCATTTACAATATTCAATGATTTTTGCCATTGAAAAACGTCCAGAAATGATTGAAGCTACTGACTGAATGAAAGGAGCTGGCATCTCACTCTCTTTGAATCTTCTTTATCATGCTAAGAGGAGCAGGAAAAAGCAAAAAATTTCAGAATTGCACCTTGCAATGCGGAGAAATTACTGTTTGTGCATTTACAATATTCATTGATTTTTGCCATTGAAAAACATCATGTTATTCATATACCAGAAATGTTTGAAGCTACTGACTGAATGAAAGGAGCTGGCATCTCACTCTCTTTGAATCTTCTTTATCATGCTAAGAGGAGCAGGAAAAAGCAAAAAATTTCAGAATTGCACCTTGCAATGCGGAGAAATTACTGTTTGTGCATTTACAATATTCATTGATTTTTGCCATTGAAAAACGTCCAGAAATGATTGAAGCTACTGACTGAATGAAAAGAGCTGGCATCACACTCTCTTTGAATCTTGTTTATCACGCTAAGAGGAGCAGGAAAAAGCAAAAAATTTCAGAATTGCACCTTGCAATGGGGAGAAATTAGTTTGTGCATTTACAATATTCATTGATTTTTGCCATTGAAAAACGTCCAGAAATGATTGAAGCTACTGACTGAATGAAAGGAGCTGGCATCTCACTCTCTTTGAATCTTCTTTATCATGCTAAGAGGAGCAGGAAAAAGCAAAAAATTTCAGAATTGCACCTTGCAATGCGGAGAAATTACTGTTTGTGCATTTACAATATTCATTGATTTTTGCCATTGAAAAACATCATGTTATTCATATACCAGAAATGATTGAAGCTACTGACTGAATGAAAGGAGCTGGCATCTCACTCTCTTTGAATCTTCTTTATCATGCTAAGAGGAGCAGGAAAAAGCAAAAAATTTCAGAATTGCACCTTGCAATGCGGAGAAATTACTGTTTGTGCATTTACAATATTCAATGATTTTTGCCATTGAAAAACGTCCAGAAATGATTGAAGCTACTGACTGAATGAAAGGAGCTGGCATCTCACTCTCTTTGAATCTTCTTTATCATGCTAAGAGGAGCAGGAAAAAGCAAAAAATTTCAGAATTGCACCTTGCAATGCGGAGAAATTACTGTTTGTGCATTTACAATATTCATTGATTTTTGCCATTGAAAAACATCATGTTATTCATATTCCAGAAATGATTGAAGCTACTGACTGAATGAAAGGAGCTGGCATCTCACTCTCTTTGAATCTTCTTTATCATGCTAAGAGGAGCAGGAAAAAGCAAAAAATTTAAGAATTGCACCTTGCAATGCGGAGAAATTACTGTTTGTGCATTTACAATATTCAATGATTTTTGCCATTGAAAAACGTCCAGAAATGATTGAAGCTACTGACTGAATGAAAGGAGCTGGCATCTCACTCTCTTTGAATCTTCTTTATCATGCTAAGAGGAGCAGGAAAAAGCAAAAAATTTCAGAATTGCACCTTGCAATGCGGAGAAATTACTGTTTGTGCATTTACAATATTCATTGATTTTTGCCATTGAAAAACATCATGTTATTCATATACCAGAAATGTTTGAAGCTACTGACTGAATGAAAGGAGCTGGCATCTCACTCTCTTTGAATCTTCTTTATCATGCTAAGAGGAGCAGGAAAAAGCAAAAAATTTCAGAATTGCACCTTGCAATGCGGAGAAATTACTGTTTGTGCATTTACAATATTCATTGATTTTTGCCATTGAAAAACGTCCAGAAATGATTGAAGCTACTGACTGAATGAAAAGAGCTGGCATCTCACTCTCTTTGAATCTTGTTTATCACGCTAAGAGGAGCAGGAAAAAGCAAAAAATTTCAGAATTGCACCTTGCAATGCGGAGAAATTAGTTTGTGCATTTACAATATTCATTGATTTTTGCCATTGAAAAACGTCCAGAAATGATTGAAGCTACTGACTGAATGAAAGGAGCTGGCATCTCACTCTCTTTGAATCTTCTTTATCATGCTAAGAGGAGCAGGAAAAAGCAAAAAATTTCAGAATTGCACCTTGCAATGCGGAGAAATTACTGTTTGTGCATTTACAATATTCATTGATTTTTGCCATTGAAAAACATCATGTTATTCATATACCAGAAATGATTGAAGCTACTGACTGAATGAAAGGAGCTGGCATCTCACTCTCTTTGAATCTTCTTTATCATGCTAAGAGGAGCAGGAAAAAGCAAAAAATTTCAGAATTGCACCTTGCAATGCGGAGAAATTACTGTTTGTGCATTTACAATATTCATTGATTTTTGCCATTGAAAAACATCATGTTATTCATATACCAGAAATGTTTGAAGCTACTGACTGAAGGAAAGGAGCTGGCATCTCACTCTCTTTGAATCTTCTTTATCATGCTTAGAGGAGCAGGAAAAAGCAAAAAATTTCAGAATTGCACCTTGCAATGCGGAGAAATTACTGTTTGTGCATTTACAATATTCATTGATTTTTGCCATTGAAAAACGTCCAGAAATGATTGAAGCTACTGACTGAATGAAAGGAGCTGGCATCTCACTCTCTTTGAATCTTGTTTATCATGCTAAGAGGAGCAGGAAAAAGCAAAAAATTTCAGAATTGCACCTTGCAATGCGGAGAAATTACTGTTTGTGCATTTACAATATTCATTGATTTTTGCCATTGAAAAACATCATGTTATTCATATACCAGAAATGATTGAAGCTACTGACTGAATGAAAGGAGCTGGCATCTCACTCTCTTTGAATCTTCTTTATCATGCTAAGATGAGCAGGAAAAAGCAAAAAATTTCAGAATTGCACCTTGCAATGCGGAGAAATTACTGTTTGTGCATTTACAATATTCAATGATTTTTGCCATTGAAAAACGTCCAGAAATGATTGAAGCTACTGACTGAATGAAAGGAGCTGGCATCTCACTCTCTTTGAATCTTCTTTATCATGCTAAGAGGAGCAGGAAAAAGCAAAAAATTTCAGAATTGCACCTTGCAATGCGGAGAAATTACTGTTTGTGCATCTACAATATTCATTGATTTTTGCCATTGAAAAACATCATGTTATTCATATACCAGAAATGTTTGAAGCTACTGACTGAATGAAAGGAGCTGGCATCTCACTCTCTTTGAATCTTTTTTATCATGCTAAGAGGAGCAGGAAAAAGCAAAAAATTTCAGAATTGCACCTTGCAATGCGGAGAAATTACTGTTTGTGCATTTACAATATTCATTGATTTTTGCCATTGAAAAACGTCCAGAAATGATTGAAGCTACTGACTGAATGAAAGGAGCTGGCATCTCACTCTCTTTGAATCTTGTTTATCATGCTAAGAGGAGCAGGAAAAAGCAAAAAATTTCAGAATTGCACCTTGCAATGCGGAGAAATTACTGTTTGTGCATTTACAATATTCATTGATTTTTGCCATTGAAAAACGTCCAGAAATGATTGAAGCTACTGACTGAATGAAAGGAGCTGGCATCTCACTCTCTTTGAATCTTCTTTATCATGCTAAGAGGAGCAGGAAAAAGCAAAAAATTTCAGAATTGCACCTTGCAATGCGGAGAAATTACTGTTTGTGCATTTACAATATTCATTGATTTTTGCCATTGAAAAACATCATGTTATTCATATACCAGAAATGATTGAAGCTACTGACTGAATGAAAGGAGCTGGCATCTCATTCTCTTTGAATCTTCTTTATCATGCTAAGAGGAGCAGGAAAAAGCAAAAAATTTCAGAATTGCACCTTGCAATGCGGAGAAATTACTGTTTGTGCATTTACAATATTCATTGATTTTTGCCATTGAAAAACGTCCAGAAATGATTGAAGCTACTGACTGAATGAAAGGAGCTGGCATCTCACTCTCTTTGAATCTTCTTTATCATGCTAAGAGGAGCAGGAAAAAGCAAAAAATTTCAGAATTGCACCTTGCAATGCGGAGAAATTACTGTTTGTGCATTTACAATATTCATTGATTTTTGCCATTGAAAAACGTCCAGAAATGATTGAAGCTACTGACTGAATGAAAGGAGCTGGCATCTCACTCTCTTTGAATCTTCTTTATCATGCTAAGAGGAGCAGGAAAAAGCAAAAAATTTCAGAATTGCACCTTGCAATGCGGAGAAATTACTGTTTGTGCATTTACAATATTCATTGATTTTTGCCATTGAAAAACGTCCAGAAATGATTGAAGCTACTGACTGAATGAAAGGAGCTGGCATCTCACTCTCTTTGAATCTTCTTTATCATGCTAAGAGGAGCAGGAAAAAGCAAAAAATTTCAGAATTGCACCTTGCAATGCGGAGAAATTACTGTTTGTGCATTTACAATATTCAATGATTTTTGCCATTGAAAAACGTCCAGAAATGATTGAAGCTACTGACTGAATGAAAGGAGCTGGCATCTCACTCTCTTTGAATCTTCTTTATCATGCTAAGAGGAGCAGGAAAAAGCAAAAAATTTCAGAATTGCACCTTGCAATGCGGAGAAATTACTGTTTGTGCATTTACAATATTCATTGATTTTTGCCATTGAAAAACATCATGTTATTCATATACCAGAAATGTTTGAAGCTACTGACTGAATGAAAGGAGCTGGCATCTCACTCTCTTTGAATCTTCTTTATCATGCTAAGAGGAGCAGGAAAAAGCAAAAAATTTCAGAATTGCACCTTGCAATGCGGAGAAATTACTGTTTGTGCATTTACAATATTCATTGATTTTTGCCATTGAAAAACGTCCAGAAATGATTGAAGCTACTGACTGAATGAAAAGAGCTGGCATCTCACTCTCTTTGAATCTTGTTTATCACGCTAAGAGGAGCAGGAAAAAGCAAAAAATTTCAGAATTGCACCTTGCAATGCGGAGAAATTACTGTTTGTGCATTTACAATATTCATTGATTTTTGCCATTGAAAAACGTCCAGAAATGATTGAAGCTACTGACTGAATGAAAGGAGCTGGCATCTCACTCTCTTTGAATCTTCTTTATCATGCTAAGAGGAGCAGGAAAAAGCAAAAAATTTCAGAATTGCACCTTGCAATGCGGAGAAATTACTGTTTGTGCATTTACAATATTCATTGATTTTTGCCATTGAAAAACATCATGTTATTCATATACCAGAAATGATTGAAGCTACTGACTGAATGAAAGGAGCTGGCATCTCACTCTCTTTGAATCTTCTTTATCATGCTAAGAGGAGCAGGAAAAAGCAAAAAATTTCAGAATTGCACCTTGCAATGCGGAGAAATTACTGTTTGTGCATTTACAATATTCAATGATTTTTGCCATTGAAAAACGTCCAGAAATGATTGAAGCTACTGACTGAATGAAAGGAGCTGGCATCTCACTCTCTTTGAATCTTTATCATGCTAAGAGGAGCAGGAAAAAGCAAAAAATTTCAGAATTGCACCTTGCAATGCGGAGAAATTACTGTTTGTGCATTTACAATATTCATTGATTTTTGCCATTGAAAAACATCATGTTATTCATATTCCAGAAATGATTGAAGCTACTGACTGAATGAAAGGAGCTGGCATCTCACTCTCTTTGAATCTTCTTTATCATGCTAAGAGGAGCAGGAAAAAGCAAAAAATTTCAGAATTGCACCTTGCAATGCGGAGAAATTACTGTTTGTGCATTTACAATATTCAATGATTTTTGCCATTGAAAAACGTCCAGAAATGATTGAAGCTACTGACTGAATGAAAGGAGCTGGCATCTCACTCTCTTTGAATCTTCTTTATCATGCTAAGAGGAGCAGGAAAAAGCAAAAAATTTCAGAATTGCACCTTGCAATGCGGAGAAATTACTGTTTGTGCATTTACAATATTCATTGATTTTTGCCATTGAAATACATCATGTTATTCATATACCAGAAATGTTTGAAGCTACTGACTGAATGAAAGGAGCTGGCATCTCACTCTCTTTGAATCTTCTTTATCATGCTAAGAGGAGCAGGAAAAAGCAAAAAATTTCAGAATTGCACCTTGCAATGCGGAGAAATTACTGTTTGTGCATTTACAATATTCATTGATTTTTGCCATTGAAAAACGTCCAGAAATGATTGAAGCTACTGACTGAATGAAAAGAGCTGGCATCTCACTCTCTTTGAATCTTGTTTATCACGCTAAGAGGAGCAGGAAAAAGCAAAAAATTTCAGAATTGCACCTTGCAATGCGGAGAAATTACTGTTTGTGCATTTACAATATTCATTGATTTTTGCCATTGAAAAACGTCCAGAAATGATTGAAGCTACTGACTGAATGAAAGGAGCTGGCATCTCACTCTCTTTGAATCTTCTTTATCATGCTAAGAGGAGCAGGAAAAAGCAAAAAATTTCAGAATTGCACCTTGCAATGCGGAGAAATTACTGTTTGTGCATTTACAATATTCATTGATTTTTGCCATTGAAAAACATCATGTTATTCATATACCAGAAATGATTGAAGCTACTGACTGAATGAAAGGAGCTGGCATCTCACTCTCTTTGAATCTTCTTTATCATGCTAAGAGGAGCAGGAAAAAGCAAAAAATTTCAGAATTGCACCTTGCAATGCGGAGAAATTACTGTTTGTGCATTTACAATATTCAATGATTTTTGCCATTGAAAAACGTCCAGAAATGATTGAAGCTACTGACTGAATGAAAGGAGCTGGCATCTCACTCTCTTTGAATCTTCTTTATCATGCTAAGAGGAGCAGGAAAAAGCAAAAAATTTCAGAATTGCACCTTGCAATGCGGAGAAATTACTGTTTGTGCATTTACAATATTCATTGATTTTTGCCATTGAAAAACATCATGTTATTCATATTCCAGAAATGATTGAAGCTACTGACTGAATGAAAGGAGCTGGCATCTCACTCTCTTTGAATCTTCTTTATCATGCTAAGAGGAGCAGGAAAAAGCAAAAAATTTCAGAATTGCACCTTGCAATGCGGAGAAATTACTGTTTGTGCATTTACAATATTCAATGATTTTTGCCATTGAAAAACGTCCAGAAATGATTGAAGCTACTGACTGAATGAAAGGAGCTGGCATCTCACTCTCTTTGAATCTTCTTTATCATGCTAAGAGGAGCAGGAAAAAGCAAAAAATTTCAGAATTGCACCTTGCAATGCGGAGAAATTACTGTTTGTGCATTTACAATATTCATTGATTTTTGCCATTGAAAAACATCATGTTATTCATATACCAGAAATGTTTGAAGCTACTGACTGAATGAAAGGAGCTGGCATCTCACTCTCTTTGAATCTTCTTTATCATGCTAAGAGGAGCAGGAAAAAGCAAAAAATTTCAGAATTGCACCTTGCAATGCGGAGAAATTACTGTTTGTGCATTTACAATATTCATTGATTTTTGCCATTGAAAAACATCATGTTATTCATATACCAGAAATGTTTGAAGCTACTGACTGAATGAAAGGAGCTGGCATCTCACTCTCTTTGAATCTTCTTTATCATGCTAAGAGGAGCAGGAAAAAGCAAAAAATTTCAGAATTGCACCTTGCAATGCGGAGAAATTACTGTTTGTGCATTTACAATATTCATTTATTTTTGCCATTGAAAAACGTCCAGAAATGATTGAAGCTACTGACTGAATGAAAGGAGCTGGCATCTCACTCTCTTTGAATCTTCTTTATCATGCTAAGAGGAGCAGGAAAAAGCAAAAAATTTCAGAATTGCACCTTGCAATGCGGAGAAATTACTGTTTGTGCATTTACAATATTCATTGATTTTTGCCATTGAAAAATGTCCAGAAATGATTGAAGCTACTGACTGAATGAAAGGAGCTGGCATCTCACTCTCTTTGAATCTTCTTTATCATGCTAAGAGGAGCAGGAAAAAGCAAAAAATTTCAGAATTGCACCTTGCAATGCGGAGAAATTACTGTTTGTGCATTTACAATATTCATTGATTTTTGCCATTGAAAAACATCATGTTATTCATATACCAGAAATGATTGAAGCTACTGACTGAATGAAAGGAGCTGGCATCTCACTCTCTTTGAATCTTCTTTATCATGCTAAGAGGAGCAGGAAAAAGCAAAAAATTTCAGAATTGCACCTTGCAATGCGGAGAAATTACTGTTTGTGCATTTACAATATTCAATGATTTTTGCCATTGAAAAACGTCCAGAAATGATTGAAGCTACTGACTGAATGAAAGGAGCTGGCATCTCACTCTCTTTGAATCTTCTTTATCATGCTAAGAGGAGCAGGAAAAAGCAAAAAATTTCAGAATTGCACCTTGCAATGCGGAGAAATTACTGTTTGTGCATTTACAATATTCATTGATTTTTGCCATTGAAAAACATCATGTTATTCATATTCCAGAAATGATTGAAGCTACTGACTGAATGAAAGGAGCTGGCATCTCACTCTCTTTGAATCTTCTTTATCATGCTAAGAGGAGCAGGAAAAAGCAAAAAATTTCAGAATTGCACCTTGCAATGCGGAGAAATTACTGTTTGTGCATTTACAATATTCAATGATTTTTGCCATTGAAAAACGTCCAGAAATGATTGAAGCTACTGACTGAATGAAAGGAGCTGGCATCTCACTCTCTTTGAATCTTCTTTATCATGCTAAGAGGAGCAGGAAAAAGCAAAAAATTTCAGAATTGCACCTTGCAATGCGGAGAAATTACTGTTTGTGCATTTACAATATTCATTGATTTTTGCCATTGAAAAACATCATGTTATTCATATACCAGAAATGTTTGAAGCTACTGACTGAATGAAAGGAGCTGGCATCTCACTCTCTTTGAATCTTCTTTATCATGCTAAGAGGAGCAGGAAAAAGCAAAAAATTTCAGAATTGCACCTTGCAATGCGGAGAAATTACTGTTTGTGCATTTACAATATTCATTGATTTTTGCCATTGAAAAACCATGTTATTCATATACCAGAAATGTTTGAAGCTACTGACTGAATGAAAGGAGCTGGCATCTCACTCTCTTTGAATCTTCTTTATCATGCTAAGAGGAGCAGGAAAAAGCAAAAAAATTCAGAATTGCACCTTGCAATGCGGAGAAATTACTGTTTGTGCATTTACAATATTCATTTATTTTTGCCATTGAAAAACGTCCAGAAATGATTGAAGCTACTGACTGAATGAAAGGAGCTGGCATCTCACTCTCTTTGAATCTTCTTTATCATGCTAAGAGGAGCAGGAAAAAGCAAAAAATTTCAGAATTGCACCTTGCAATGCGGAGAAATTACTGTTTGTGCATTTACAATATTCATTGATTTTTGCCATTGAAAAACGTCCAGAAATGATTGAAGCTACTGACTGAATGAAAGGAGCTGGCATCTCACTCTCTTTGAATCTTCTTTATCATGCTAAGAGGAGCAGGAAAAAGCAAAAAATTTCAGAATTGCACCTTGCAATGCGGAGAAATTACTGTTTGTGCATTTACAATATTCATTGATTTTTGCCATTGAAAAACGTCCAGAAATGATTGAAGCTACTGACTGAATGAAAGGAGCTGGCATCTCACTCTCTTTGAATCTTCTTTATCATGCTAAGAGGAGCAGGAAAAAGCAAAAAATTTCAGAATTGCACCTTGCAATGCGGAGAAATTACTGTTTGTGCATTTACAATATTCATTGATTTTTGCCATTGAAAAACATCATGTTATTCATATACCAGAAATGATTGAAGCTACTGACTGAATGAAAGGAGCTGGCATCTCACTCTCTTTGAATCTTCTTTATCATGCTAAGAGGAGCAGGAAAAAGCAAAAAATTTCAGAATTGCACCTTGCAATGCGGAGAAATTACTGTTTGTGCATTTACAATATTCAATGATTTTTGCCATTGAAAAACGTCCAGAAATGATTGAAGCTACTGACTGAATGAAAGGAGCTGACATCTCACTCTCTTTGAATCTTCTTTATCATGCTAAGAGGAGCAGGAAAAAGCAAAAAATTTCAGAATTGCACCTTGCAATGCGGAGAAATTACTGTTTGTGCATTTACAATATTCATTGATTTTTGCCATTGAAAAACATCATGTTATTCATATTCCAGAAATGATTGAAGCTACTGACTGAATGAAAGGAGCTGGCATCTCACTCTCTTTGAATCTTCTTTATCATGCTAAGAGGAGCAGGAAAAAGCAAAAAATTTCAGAATTGCACCTTGCAATGCGGAGAAATTACTGTTTGTGCATTTACAATATTCAATGATTTTTGCCATTGAAAAACGTCCAGAAATGATTGAAGCTACTGACTGAATGAAAGGAGCTGGCATCTCACTCTCTTTGAATCTTCTTTATCATGCTAAGAGGAGCAGGAAAAAGCAAAAAATTTCAGAATTGCACCTTGCAATGCGGAGAAATTACTGTTTGTGCATTTACAATATTCATTGATTTTTGCCATTGAAAAACATCATGTTATTCATATTCCAGAAATGATTGAAGCTACTGACTGAATGAAAGGAGCTGGCATCTCACTCTCTTTGAATCTTCTTTATCATGCTGAGGAGCAGGAAAAAGCAAAAAATTTCAGAATTGCACCTTGCAATGCGGAGAAATTACTGTTTGTGCATTTACAATATTCAATGATTTTTGCCATTGAAAAACGTCCAGAAATGATTGAAGCTACTGACTGAATGAAAGGAGCTGGCATCTCACTCTCTTTGAATCTTCTTTATCATGCTAAGAGGAGCAGGAAAAAGCAAAAAATCTCAGAATTGCACCTTGCAATGCGGAGAAATTACTGTTTGTGCATTTACAATATTCATTGATTTTTGCCATTGAAAAACATGTTATTCATATTCCAGAAATGATTGAAGCTACTGACTGAATGAAAGGAGCTGGCATCTCACTCTCTTTGAATCTTCTTTATCATGCTAAGAGGAGCAGGAAAAAGCAAAAAATTTCAGAATTGCACCTTGCAATGCGGAGAAATTACTGTTTGTGCATTTACAATATTCAATGATTTTTGCCATTGAAAAACGTCCAGAAATGATTGAAGCTACTGACTGAATGAAAGGAGCTGGCATCTCACTCTCTTTGAATCTTCTTTATCATGCTAAGAGGAGCAGGAAAAAGCAAAAAATCTCAGAATTGCACCTTGCAATGCGGAGAAATTACTGTTTGTGCATTTACAATATTCATTGATTTTTGCCATTGAAAAACATCATGTTATTCATATTCCAGAAATGATTGAAGCTACTGACTGAATGAAAGGAGCTGGCATCTTACTCTCTTTGAATCTTCTTTATCATGCTAAGAGGAGCAGGAAAAAGCAAAAAATTTCAGAATTGCACCTTGCAATGCGGAGAAATTACTGTTTGTGCATTTACAATATTCAATGATTTTTGCCATTGAAAAACGTCCAGAAATGATTGAAGCTACTGACTGAATGAAAGGAGCTGGCATCTCACTCTCTTTGAATCTTCTTTATCATGCTAAGAGGAGCAGGAAAAAGCAAAAAATTTCAGAATTGCACCTTGCAATGCGGAGAAATTACTGTTTGTGCATTTACAATATTCATTGATTTTTGCCATTGAAAAACATCATGTTATTCATATACCAGAAATGTTTGAAGCTACTGACTGAATGAAAGGAGCTGGCATCTCACTCTCTTTGAATCTTCTTTATCATGCTAAGAGGAGCAGGAAAAAGCAAAAAATTTCAGAATTGCACCTTGCAATGCGGAGAAATTACTGTTTGTGCATTTACAATATTCATTGATTTTTGCCATTGAAAAACGTCCAGAAATGATTGTAGCTACTGACTGAATGAAAGGAGCTGGCATCTCACTCTCTTTGAATCTTCTTTAACATGCTAAGAGGAGCAGGAAAAAGCAAAAAATTTCAGAATTGCACCTTGCAATGCGGAGAAATTACTGTTTGTGCATTTACAATATTCATTGATTTTTGCCATTGAAAAACGTCCAGAAATGATTGAAGCTACTGACTGAATGAAAGGAGCTGGCATCTCACTCTCTTTGAATCTTCTTTATCATGCTAAGAGGAGCAGGAAAAAGCAAAAAATTTCAGAATTGCACCTTGCAATGCGGAGAAATTACTGTTTGTGCATTTACAATATTCATTGATTTTTGCCATTGAAAAACATCATGTTATTCATATTCCAGAAATGATTGAAGCTACTGACTGAATGAAAGGAGCTGGCATCTCAGTCTCTTTGAATCTTCTTTATCATGCTAAGAGGAGCAGGAAAAAGCAAAAAATTTCAGAATTGCACCTTGCAATGCGGAGAAATTACTGTTTGTGCATTTACAATATTCAATGATTTTTGCCATTGAAAAACGTCCAGAAATGATTGAAGCTACTGACTGAATGAAAGGAGCTGGCATCTCACTCTCTTTGAATCTTCTTTATCATGCTAAGAGGAGCAGGAAAAAGCAAAAAATCTCAGAATTGCACCTTGCAATGCGGAGAAATTACTGTTTGTGCATTTACAATATTCATTGATTTTTGCCATTGAAAAACATCATGTTATTCATATACCAGAAATGTTTGAAGCTACTGACTGAATGAAAGGAGCTGGCATCTCACTCTCTTTGAATCTTCTTTATCATGCTAAGAGGAGCAGGAAAAAGCAAAAAATTTCAGAATTGCACCTTGCAATGCGGAGAAATTACTGTTTGTGTATTTACAATATTCATTGATTTTTGCCATTGAAAAACGTCCAGAAATGATTGTAGCTACTGACTGAATGAAAGGAGCTGGCATCTCACTCTCTTTGAATCTTCTTTATCATGCTAAGAGGAGCAGGAAAAAGCAAAAAATTTCAGAATTGCACCTTGCAATGCGGAGAAATTACTGTTTGTGCATTTACAATATTCATTGATTTTTGCCATTGAAAAACGTCCAGAAATGATTGAAGCTACTGACTGAATGAAAGGAGCTGGCATCTCACTCTCTTTGAATCTTGTTTATCATGCTAAGAGGAGCAGGAAAAAGCAAAAAATTTCAGAATTGCATCTTGCAATGCGGAGAAATTACTGTTTGTGCATTTACAATATTCATTGATTTTTGCCATTGAAAAACGTCCAGAAATGATTGAAGCTACTGACTGAATGAAAGGAGCTGGCATCTCACTCTCTTTGAATCTTCTTTATCATGCTAAGAGGAGCAGGAAAAAGCAAAAAATTTCAGAATTGCACCTTGCAATGCGGAGAAATTACTGTTTGTGCATTTACAATATTCATTGATTTTTGCCATTGAAAAACATCATGTTATTCATATTCCAGAAATGATTGAAGCTACTGACTGAATGAAAGGAGCTGGCATCTCACTCTCTTTGAATCTTCTTTATCATGCTAAGAGGAGCAGGAAAAAGCAAAAAATTTCAGAATTGCACCTTGCAATGCGGAGAAATTACTGTTTGTGCATTTACAATATTCAATGATTTTTGCCATTGAAAAACGTCCAGAAATGATTGAAGCTACTGACTGAATGAAAGGAGCTGGCATCTCACTCTCTTTGAATCTTCTTTATCATGCTAAGAGGAGCAGGAAAAAGCAAAAAATTTCAGAATTGCACCTTGCAATGCGGAGAAATTACTGTTTGTGCATTTACAATATTCATTGATTTTTGCCATTGAAAAACATCATGTTATTCATATACCAGAAATGTTTGAAGCTACTGACTGAATGAAAGGAGCTGGCATCTCACTCTCTTTGAATCTTCTTTATCATGCTAAGAGGAGCAGGAAAAAGCAAAAAATTTCAGAATTGCACCTTGCAATGCGGAGAAATTACTGTTTGTGCATTTACAATATTCATTGATTTTTGCCATTGAAAAACGTCCAGAAATGATTGTAGCTACTGACTGAATGAAAGGAGCTGGCATCTCACTCTCTTTGAATCTTCTTTATCATGCTAAGAGGAGCAGGAAAAAGCAAAAAATTTCAGAATTGCACCTTGCAATGCGGAGAAATTACTGTTTGTGCATTTACAATATTCATTGATTTTTGCCATTGAAAAACGTCCAGAAATGATTGAAGCTACTGACTGAATGAAAGGAGCTGGCATCTCACTCTCTTTGAATCTTGTTTATCATGCTAAGAGGAGCAGGAAAAAGCAAAAAATTTCAGAATTGCACCTTGCAATGCGGAGAAATTACTGTTTGTGCATTTACAATATTCATTGATTTTTGCCATTGAAAAACGTCCAGAAATGATTGAAGCTACTGACTGAATGAAAGGAGCTGGCATCTCACTCTTTGAATCTTCTTTATCATGCTAAGAGGAGCAGGAAAAAGCAAAAAATTTCAGAATTGCACCTTGCAATGCGGAGAAATTACTGTTTGTGCATTTACAATATTCATTGATTTTTGCCATTGAAAAACATCATGTTATTCATATACCAGAAATGTTTGAAGCTACTGACTGAATGAAAGGAGCTGGCATCTCACTCTCTTTGAGTCTTCTTTATCATGCTAAGAGGAGCAGAAAAAAGCAAAAAATTTCAGAATTGCACCTTGCAATGCGGAGAAATTACTGTTTGTGCATTTACAATATTCATTGATTTTTGCCATTGAAAAACATCATGTTATTCATATTCCAGAAATGATTGAAGCTACTGACTGAATGAAAGGAGCTGGCATCTCACTCTCTTTGAATCTTCTTTATCATGCTAAGAGGAGCAGGAAAAAGCAAAAAATTTCAGAATTGCACCTTGCAATGCGGAGAAATTACTGTTTGTGCATTTACAATATTCAATGATTTTTGCCATTGAAAAACGTCCAGAAATGATTGAAGCTACTGACTGAATGAAAGGAGCTGGCATCTCACTCTCTTTGAATCTTCTTTATCATGCTAAGAGGAGCAGGAAAAAGCAAAAAATTTCAGAATTGCACCTTGCAATGCGGAGAAATTACTGTTTGTGCATTTACAATATTCATTGATTTTTGCCATTGAAAAACATCATGTTATTCATATTCCAGAAATGATTGAAGCTACTGACTGAATGAAAGGAGCTGGCATCTCACTCTCTTTGAATCTTCTTTATCATGCTGAGGAGCAGGAAAAAGCAAAAAATTTCAGAATTGCACCTTGCAATGCGGAGAAATTACTGTTTGTGCATTTACAATATTCAATGATTTTTGCCATTGAAAAACGTCCAGAAATGATTGAAGCTACTGACTGAATGAAAGGAGCTGGCATCTCACTCTCTTTGAATCTTCTTTATCATGCTAAGAGGAGCAGGAAAAAGCAAAAAATCTCAGAATTGCACCTTGCAATGCGGAGAAATTACTGTTTGTGCATTTACAATATTCATTGATTTTTGCCATTGAAAAACATCATGTTATTCATATTCCAGAAATGATTGAAGCTACTGACTGAATGAAAGGAGCTGGCATCTCACTCTCTTTGAATCTTCTTTATCATGCTAAGAGGAGCAGGAAAAAGCAAAAAATTTCAGAATTGCACCTTGCAATGCGGAGAAATTACTGTTTGTGCATTTACAATATTCAATGATTTTTGCCATTGAAAAACGTCCAGAAATGATTGAAGCTACTGACTGAATGAAAGGAGCTGGCATCTCACTCTCTTTGAATCTTCTTTATCATGCTAAGAGGAGCAGGAAAAAGCAAAAAATTTCAGAATTGCACCTTGCAATGCGGAGAAATTACTGTTTGTGCATTTACAATATTCATTGATTTTTGCCATTGAAAAACATCATGTTATTCATATACCAGAAATGTTTGAAGCTACTGACTGAATGAAAGGAGCTGGCATCTCACTCTCTTTGAATCTTCTTTATCATGCTAAGAGGAGCAGGAAAAAGCAAAAAATTTCAGAATTGCACCTTGCAATGCGGAGAAATTACTGTTTGTGCATTTACAATATTCATTGATTTTTGCCATTGAAAAACGTCCAGAAATGATTGTAGCTACTGACTGAATGAAAGGAGCTGGCATCTCACTCTCTTTGAATCTTCTTTAACATGCTAAGAGGAGCAGGAAAAAGCAAAAAATTTCAGAATTGCACCTTGCAATGCGGAGAAATTACTGTTTGTGCATTTACAATATTCATTGATTTTTGCCATTGAAAAACGTCCAGAAATGATTGAAGCTACTGACTGAATGAAAGGAGCTGGCATCTCACTCTCTTTGAATCTTCTTTATCATGCTAAGAGGAGCAGGAAAAAGCAAAAAATTTCAGAATTGCACCTTGCAATGCGGAGAAATTACTGTTTGTGCATTTACAATATTCATTGATTTTTGCCATTGAAAAACATCATGTTATTCATATTCCAGAAATGATTGAAGCTACTGACTGAATGAAAGGAGCTGGCATCTCAGTCTCTTTGAATCTTCTTTATCATGCTAAGAGGAGCAGGAAAAAGCAAAAAATTTCAGAATTGCACCTTGCAATGCGGAGAAATTACTGTTTGTGCATTTACAATATTCAATGATTTTTGCCATTGAAAAACGTCCAGAAATGATTGAAGCTACTGACTGAATGAAAGGAGCTGGCATCTCACTCTCTTTGAATCTTCTTTATCATGCTAAGAGGAGCAGGAAAAAGCAAAAAATCTCAGAATTGCACCTTGCAATGCGGAGAAATTACTGTTTGTGCATTTACAATATTCATTGATTTTTGCCATTGAAAAACATCATGTTATTCATATACCAGAAATGTTTGAAGCTACTAACTGAATGAAAGGAGCTGGCATCTCACTCTCTTTGAATCTTCTTTATCATGCTAAGAGGAGCAGGAAAAAGCAAAAAATTTCAGAATTGCACCTTGCAATGCGGAGAAATTACTGTTTGTGTATTTACAATATTCATTGATTTTTGCCATTGAAAAACGTCCAGAAATGATTGTAGCTACTGACTGAATGAAAGGAGCTGGCATCTCACTCTCTTTGAATCTTCTTTATCATGCTAAGAGGAGCAGGAAAAAGCAAAAAATTTCAGAATTGCACCTTGCAATGCGGAGAAATTACTGTTTGTGCATTTACAATATTCATTGATTTTTGCCATTGAAAAACGTCCAGAAATGATTGAAGCTACTGACTGAATGAAAGGAGCTGGCATCTCACTCTCTTTGAATCTTGTTTATCATGCTAAGAGGAGCAGGAAAAAGCAAAAAATTTCAGAATTGCATCTTGCAATGCGGAGAAATTACTGTTTGTGCATTTACAATATTCATTGATTTTTGCCATTGAAAAACGTCCAGAAATGATTGAAGCTACTGACTGAATGAAAGGAGCTGGCATCTCACTCTCTTTGAATCTTCTTTATCATGCTAAGAGGAGCAGGAAAAAGCAAAAAATTTCAGAATTGCACCTTGCAATGCGGAGAAATTACTGTTTGTGCATTTACAATATTCATTGATTTTTGCCATTGAAAAACATCATGTTATTCATATTCCAGAAATGATTGAAGCTACTGACTGAATGAAAGGAGCTGGCATCTCACTCTCTTTGAATCTTCTTTATCATGCTAAGAGGAGCAGGAAAAAGCAAAAAATTTCAGAATTGCACCTTGCAATGCGGAGAAATTACTGTTTGTGCATTTACAATATTCAATGATTTTTGCCATTGAAAAACGTCCAGAAATGATTGAAGCTACTGACTGAATGAAAGGAGCTGGCATCTCACTCTCTTTGAATCTTCTTTATCATGCTAAGAGGAGCAGGAAAAAGCAAAAAATTTCAGAATTGCACCTTGCAATGCGGAGAAATTACTGTTTGTGCATTTACAATATTCATTGATTTTTGCCATTGAAAAACATCATGTTATTCATATACCAGAAATGTTTGAAGCTACTGACTGAATGAAAGGAGCTGGCATCTCACTCTCTTTGAATCTTCTTTATCATGCTAAGAGGAGCAGGAAAAAGCAAAAAATTTCAGAATTGCACCTTGCAATGCGGAGAAATTACTGTTTGTGCATTTACAATATTCATTGATTTTTGCCATTGAAAAACGTCCAGAAATGATTGTAGCTACTGACTGAATGAAAGGAGCTGGCATCTCACTCTCTTTGAATCTTCTTTATCATGCTAAGAGGAGCAGGAAAAAGCAAAAAATTTCAGAATTGCACCTTGCAATGCAGAGAAATTACTGTTTGTGCATTTACAATATTCATTGATTTTTGCCATTGAAAAACGTCCAGAAATGATTGAAGCTACTGACTGAATGAAAGGAGCTGGCATCTCACTCTCTTTGAATCTTGTTTATCATGCTAAGAGGAGCAGGAAAAAGCAAAAAATTTCAGAATTGCACCTTGCAATTCGGAGAAATTACTGTTTGTGCATTTACAATATTCATTGATTTTTGCCATTGAAAAACGTCCAGAAATGATTGAAGCTACTGACTGAATGAAAGGAGCTGGCATCTCACTCTTTGAATCTTCTTTATCATGCTAAGAGGAGCAGGAAAAAGCAAAAAATTTCAGAATTGCACCTTGCAATGCGGAGAAATTACTGTTTGTGCATTTACAATATTCATTGATTTTTGCCATTGAAAAACATCATGTTATTCATATACCAGAAATGTTTGAAGCTACTGACTGAATGAAAGGAGCTGGCATCTCACTCTCTTTGAGTCTTCTTTATCATGCTAAGAGGAGCAGAAAAAAGCAAAAAATTTCAGAATTGCACCTTGCAATGCGGAGAAATTACTGTTTGTGCATTTACAATATTCATTGATTTTTGCCATTGAAAAACATCATGTTATTCATATTCCAGAAATGATTGAAGCTACTGACTGAATGAAAGGAGCTGGCATCTCACTCTCTTTGAATCTTCTTTATCATGCTAAGAGGAGCAGGAAAAAGCAAAAAATTTCAGAATTGCACCTTGCAATGCGGAGAAATTACTGTTTGTGCATTTACAATATTCAATGATTTTTGCCATTGAAAAACGTCCAGAAATGATTGAAGCTACTGACTGAATGAAAGGAGCTGGCATCTCACTCTCTTTGAATCTTCTTTATCATGCTAAGAGGAGCAGGAAAAAGCAAAAAATTTCAGAATTGCACCTTGCAATGCGGAGAAATTACTGTTTGTGCATTTACAATATTCATTGATTTTTGCCATTGAAAAACATCATGTTATTCATATACCAGAAATGTTTGAAGCTACTGACTGAATGAAAGGAGCTGGCATCTCACTCTCTTTGAATCTTCTTTATCATGCTAAGAGGAGCAGGAAAAAGCAAAAAATTTCAGAATTGCACCTTGCAATGCGGAGAAATTACTGTTTGTGCATTTACAATATTCATTGATTTTTGCCATTCAAAAACCATGTTATTCATATACCAGAAATGTTTGAAGCTACTGACTGAATGAAAGGAGCTGGCATCTCACTCTCTTTGAATCTTCTTTATCATGCTAAGAGGAGCAGGAAAAAGCAAAAAATTTCAGAATTGCACCTTGCAATGCGGAGAAATTACTGTTTGTGCATTTACAATATTCATTTATTTTTGCCATTGAAAAACGTCCAGAAATGATTGAAGCTACTGACTGAATGAAAGGAGCTGGCATCTCACTCTCTTTGAATCTTCTTTATCATGCTAAGAGGAGCAGGAAAAAGCAAAAAATTTCAGAATTGCACCTTGCAATGCGGAGAAATTACTGTTTGTGCATTTACAATATTCATTGATTTTTGCCATTGAAAAACGTCCAGAAATGATTGAAGCTACTGACTGAATGAAAGGAGCTGGCATCTCACTCTCTTTGAATCTTCTTTATCATGCTAAGAGGAGCAGGAAAAAGCAAAAAATTTCAGAATTGCACCTTGCAATGCGGAGAAATTACTGTTTGTGCATTTACAATATTCATTGATTTTTGCCATTGAAAAACGTCCAGAAATGATTGAAGCTACTGACTGAATGAAAGGAGCTGGCATCTCACTCTCTTTGAATCTTCTTTATCATGCTAAGAGGAGCAGGAAAAAGCAAAAAATTTCAGAATTGCACCTTGCAATGCGGAGAAATTACTGTTTGTGCATTTACAATATTCATTGATTTTTGCCATTGAAAAACATCATGTTATTCATATACCAGAAATGATTGAAGCTACTGACTGAATGAAAGGAGCTGGCATCTCACTCTCTTTGAATCTTCTTTATCATGCTAAGAGGAGCAGGAAAAAGCAAAAAATTTCAGAATTGCACCTTGCAATGCGGAGAAATTACTGTTTGTGCATTTACAATATTCAATGATTTTTGCCATTGAAAAACGTCCAGAAATGATTGAAGCTACTGACTGAATGAAAGGAGCTGACATCTCACTCTCTTTGAATCTTCTTTATCATGCTAAGAGGAGCAGGAAAAAGCAAAAAATTTCAGAATTGCACCTTGCAATGCGGAGAAATTACTGTTTGTGCATTTACAATATTCATTGATTTTTGCCATTGAAAAACATCATGTTATTCATATTCCAGAAATGATTGAAGCTACTGACTGAATGAAAGGAGCTGGCATCTCACTCTCTTTGAATCTTCTTTATCATGCTAAGAGGAGCAGGAAAAAGCAAAAAATTTCAGAATTGCACCTTGCAATGCGGAGAAATTACTGTTTGTGCATTTACAATATTCAATGATTTTTGCCATTGAAAAACGTCCAGAAATGATTGAAGCTACTGACTGAATGAAAGGAGCTGGCATCTCACTCTCTTTGAATCTTCTTTATCATGCTAAGAGGAGCAGGAAAAAGCAAAAAATCTCAGAATTGCACCTTGCAATGCGGAGAAATTACTGTTTGTGCATTTACAATATTCATTGATTTTTGCCATTGAAAAACATCATGTTATTCATATTCCAGAAATGATTGAAGCTACTGACTGAATGAAAGGAGCTGGCATCTCACTCTCTTTGAATCTTCTTTATCATGCTAAGAGGAGCAGGAAAAAGCAAAAAATTTCAGAATTGCACCTTGCAATGCGGAGAAATTACTGTTTGTGCATTTACAATATTCAATGATTTTTGCCATTGAAAAACGTCCAGAAATGATTGAAGCTACTGACTGAATGAAAGGAGCTGGCATCTCACTCTCTTTGAATCTTCTTTATCATGCTAAGAGGAGCAGGAAAAAGCAAAAAATTTCAGAATTGCACCTTGCAATGCGGAGAAATTACTGTTTGTGCATTTACAATATTCATTGATTTTTGCCATTGAAAAACATCATGTTATTCATATTCCAGAAATGATTGAAGCTACTGACTGAATGAAAGGAGCTGGCATCTCACTCTCTTTGAATCTTCTTTATCATGCTAAGAGGAGCAGGAAAAAGCAAAAAATTTCAGAATTGCACCTTGCAATGCGGAGAAATTACTGTTTGTGCATTTACAATATTCAATGATTTTTGCCATTGAAAAACGTCCAGAAATGATTGAAGCTACTGACTGAATGAAAGGAGCTGGCATCTCACTCTCTTTGAATCTTCTTTATCATGCTAAGAGGAGCAGGAAAAAGCAAAAAATCTCAGAATTGCACCTTGCAATGCGGAGAAATTACTGTTTGTGCATTTACAATATTCATTGATTTTTGCCATTGAAAAACATCATGTTATTCATATACCAGAAATGTTTGAAGCTACTGACTGAATGAAAGGAGCTGGCATCTCACTCTCTTTGAATCTTCTTTATCATGCTAAGAGGAGCAGGAAAAAGCAAAAAATTTCAGAATTGCACCTTGCAATGCGGAGAAATTACTGTTTGTGCATTTACAATATTCATTGATTTTTGCCATTGAAAAACGTCCAGAAATGATTGTAGCTACTGACTGAATGAAAGGAGCTGGCATCTCACTCTCTTTGAATCTTCTTTAACATGCTAAGAGGAGCAGGAAAAAGCAAAAAATTTCAGAATTGCACCTTGCAATGCGGAGAAATTACTGTTTGTGCATTTACAATATTCATTGATTTTTGCCATTGAAAAACGTCCAGAAATGATTGAAGCTACTGACTGAATGAAAGGAGCTGGCATCTCACTCTCTTTGAATCTTCTTTATCATGCTAAGAGGAGCAGGAAAAAGCAAAAAATTTCAGAATTGCACCTTGCAATGCGGAGAAATTACTGTTTGTGCATTTACAATATTCATTGATTTTTGCCATTGAAAAACATCATGTTATTCATATTCCAGAAATGATTGAAGCTACTGACTGAATGAAAGGAGCTGGCATCTCAGTCTCTTTGAATCTTCTTTATCATGCTAAGAGGAGCAGGAAAAAGCAAAAAATTTCAGAATTGCACCTTGCAATGCGGAGAAATTACTGTTTGTGCATTTACAATATTCAATGATTTTTGCCATTGAAAAACGTCCAGAAATGATTGAAGCTACTGACTGAATGAAAGGAGCTGGCATCTCACTCTCTTTGAATCTTCTTTATCATGCTAAGAGGAGCAGGAAAAAGCAAAAAATCTCAGAATTGCACCTTGCAATGCGGAGAAATTACTGTTTGTGCATTTACAATATTCATTGATTTTTGCCATTGAAAAACATCATGTTATTCATATACCAGAAATGTTTGAAGCTACTGACTGAATGAAAGGAGCTGGCATCTCACTCTCTTTGAATCTTCTTTATCATGCTAAGAGGAGCAGGAAAAAGCAAAAAATTTCAGAATTGCACCTTGCAATGCGGAGAAATTACTGTTTGTGTATTTACAATATTCATTGATTTTTGCCATTGAAAAACGTCCAGAAATGATTGTAGCTACTGACTGAATGAAAGGAGCTGGCATCTCACTCTCTTTGAATCTTCTTTATCATGCTAAGAGGAGCAGGAAAAAGCAAAAAATTTCAGAATTGCACCTTGCAATGCGGAGAAATTACTGTTTGTGCATTTACAATATTCATTGATTTTTGCCATTGAAAAACGTCCAGAAATGATTGAAGCTACTGACTGAATGAAAGGAGCTGGCATCTCACTCTCTTTGAATCTTGTTTATCATGCTAAGAGGAGCAGGAAAAAGCAAAAAATTTCAGAATTGCATCTTGCAATGCGGAGAAATTACTGTTTGTGCATTTACAATATTCATTGATTTTTGCCATTGAAAAACGTCCAGAAATGATTGAAGCTACTGACTGAATGAAAGGAGCTGGCATCTCACTCTCTTTGAATCTTCTTTATCATGCTAAGAGGAGCAGGAAAAAGCAAAAAATTTCAGAATTGCACCTTGCAATGCGGAGAAATTACTGTTTGTGCATTTACAATATTCATTGATTTTTGCCATTGAAAAACATCATGTTATTCATATTCCAGAAATGATTGAAGCTACTGACTGAATGAAAGGAGCTGGCATCTCACTCTCTTTGAATCTTCTTTATCATGCTAAGAGGAGCAGGAAAAAGCAAAAAATTTCAGAATTGCACCTTGCAATGCGGAGAAATTACTGTTTGTGCATTTACAATATTCAATGATTTTTGCCATTGAAAAACGTCCAGAAATGATTGAAGCTACTGACTGAATGAAAGGAGCTGGCATCTCACTCTCTTTGAATCTTCTTTATCATGCTAAGAGGAGCAGGAAAAAGCAAAAAATTTCAGAATTGCACCTTGCAATGCGGAGAAATTACTGTTTGTGCATTTACAATATTCATTGATTTTTGCCATTGAAAAACATCATGTTATTCATATACCAGAAATGTTTGAAGCTACTGACTGAATGAAAGGAGCTGGCATCTCACTCTCTTTGAATCTTCTTTATCATGCTAAGAGGAGCAGGAAAAAGCAAAAAATTTCAGAATTGCACCTTGCAATGCGGAGAAATTACTGTTTGTGCATTTACAATATTCAATGATTTTTGCCATTGAAAAACGTCCAGAAATGATTGAAGCTACTGACTGAATGAAAGGAGCTGGCATCTCACTCTCTTTGAATCTTCTTTATCATGCTAAGAGGAGCAGGAAAAAGCAAAAAATCTCAGAATTGCACCTTGCAATGCGGAGAAATTACTGTTTGTGCATTTACAATATTCATTGATTTTTGCCATTGAAAAACATCATGTTATTCATATTCCAGAAATGATTGAAGCTACTGACTGAATGAAAGGAGCTGGCATCTCACTCTCTTTGAATCTTCTTTATCATGCTAAGAGGAGCAGGAAAAAGCAAAAAATTTCAGAATTGCACCTTGCAATGCGGAGAAATTACTGTTTGTGCATTTACAATATTCAATGATTTTTGCCATTGAAAAACGTCCAGAAATGATTGAAGCTACTGACTGAATGAAAGGAGCTGGCATCTCACTCTCTTTGAATCTTCTTTATCATGCTAAGAGGAGCAGGAAAAAGCAAAAAATTTCAGAATTGCACCTTGCAATGCGGAGAAATTACTGTTTGTGCATTTACAATATTCATTGATTTTTGCCATTGAAAAACATCATGTTATTCATATTCCAGAAATGATTGAAGCTACTGACTGAATGAAAGGAGCTGGCATCTCACTCTCTTTGAATCTTCTTTATCATGCTAAGAGGAGCAGGAAAAAGCAAAAAATTTCAGAATTGCACCTTGCAATGCGGAGAAATTACTGTTTGTGCATTTACAATATTCAATGATTTTTGCCATTGAAAAACGTCCAGAAATGATTGAAGCTACTGACTGAATGAAAGGAGCTGGCATCTCACTCTCTTTGAATCTTCTTTATCATGCTAAGAGGAGCAGGAAAAAGCAAAAAATCTCAGAATTGCACCTTGCAATGCGGAGAAATTACTGTTTGTGCATTTACAATATTCATTGATTTTTGCCATTGAAAAACATCATGTTATTCATATACCAGAAATGTTTGAAGCTACTGACTGAATGAAAGGAGCTGGCATCTCACTCTCTTTGAATCTTCTTTATCATGCTAAGAGGAGCAGGAAAAAGCAAAAAATTTCAGAATTGCACCTTGCAATGCGGAGAAATTACTGTTTGTGCATTTACAATATTCATTGATTTTTGCCATTGAAAAACGTCCAGAAATGATTGTAGCTACTGACTGAATGAAAGGAGCTGGCATCTCACTCTCTTTGAATCTTCTTTAACATGCTAAGAGGAGCAGGAAAAAGCAAAAAATTTCAGAATTGCACCTTGCAATGCGGAGAAATTACTGTTTGTGCATTTACAATATTCATTGATTTTTGCCATTGAAAAACGTCCAGAAATGATTGAAGCTACTGACTGAATGAAAGGAGCTGGCATCTCACTCTCTTTGAATCTTCTTTATCATGCTAAGAGGAGCAGGAAAAAGCAAAAAATTTCAGAATTGCACCTTGCAATGCGGAGAAATTACTGTTTGTGCATTTACAATATTCATTGATTTTTGCCATTGAAAAACATCATGTTATTCATATTCCAGAAATGATTGAAGCTACTGACTGAATGAAAGGAGCTGGCATCTCAGTCTCTTTGAATCTTCTTTATCATGCTAAGAGGAGCAGGAAAAAGCAAAAAATTTCAGAATTGCACCTTGCAATGCGGAGAAATTACTGTTTGTGCATTTACAATATTCAATGATTTTTGCCATTGAAAAACGTCCAGAAATGATTGAAGCTACTGACTGAATGAAAGGAGCTGGCATCTCACTCTCTTTGAATCTTCTTTATCATGCTAAGAGGAGCAGGAAAAAGCAAAAAATCTCAGAATTGCACCTTGCAATGCGGAGAAATTACTGTTTGTGCATTTACAATATTCATTGATTTTTGCCATTGAAAAACATCATGTTATTCATATACCAGAAATGTTTGAAGCTACTGACTGAATGAAAGGAGCTGGCATCTCACTCTCTTTGAATCTTCTTTATCATGCTAAGAGGAGCAGGAAAAAGCAAAAAATTTCAGAATTGCACCTTGCAATGCGGAGAAATTACTGTTTGTGTATTTACAATATTCATTGATTTTTGCCATTGAAAAACGTCCAGAAATGATTGTAGCTACTGACTGAATGAAAGGAGCTGGCATCTCACTCTCTTTGAATCTTCTTTATCATGCTAAGAGGAGCAGGAAAAAGCAAAAAATTTCAGAATTGCACCTTGCAATGCGGAGAAATTACTGTTTGTGCATTTACAATATTCATTGATTTTTGCCATTGAAAAACGTCCAGAAATGATTGAAGCTACTGACTGAATGAAAGGAGCTGGCATCTCACTCTCTTTGAATCTTGTTTATCATGCTAAGAGGAGCAGGAAAAAGCAAAAAATTTCAGAATTGCATCTTGCAATGCGGAGAAATTACTGTTTGTGCATTTACAATATTCATTGATTTTTGCCATTGAAAAACGTCCAGAAATGATTGAAGCTACTGACTGAATGAAAGGAGCTGGCATCTCACTCTCTTTGAATCTTCTTTATCATGCTAAGAGGAGCAGGAAAAAGCAAAAAATTTCAGAATTGCACCTTGCAATGCGGAGAAATTACTGTTTGTGCATTTACAATATTCATTGATTTTTGCCATTGAAAAACATCATGTTATTCATATTCCAGAAATGATTGAAGCTACTGACTGAATGAAAGGAGCTGGCATCTCACTCTCTTTGAATCTTCTTTATCATGCTAAGAGGAGCAGGAAAAAGCAAAAAATTTCAGAATTGCACCTTGCAATGCGGAGAAATTACTGTTTGTGCATTTACAATATTCAATGATTTTTGCCATTGAAAAACGTCCAGAAATGATTGAAGCTACTGACTGAATGAAAGGAGCTGGCATCTCACTCTCTTTGAATCTTCTTTATCATGCTAAGAGGAGCAGGAAAAAGCAAAAAATTTCAGAATTGCACCTTGCAATGCGGAGAAATTACTGTTTGTGCATTTACAATATTCATTGATTTTTGCCATTGAAAAACATCATGTTATTCATATACCAGAAATGTTTGAAGCTACTGACTGAATGAAAGGAGCTGGCATCTCACTCTCTTTGAATCTTCTTTATCATGCTAAGAGGAGCAGGAAAAAGCAAAAAATTTCAGAATTGCACCTTGCAATGCGGAGAAATTACTGTTTGTGCATTTACAATATTCATTGATTTTTGCCATTGAAAAACGTCCAGAAATGATTGTAGCTACTGACTGAATGAAAGGAGCTGGCATCTCACTCTCTTTGAATCTTCTTTATCATGCTAAGAGGAGCAGGAAAAAGCAAAAAATTTCAGAATTGCACCTTGCAATGCGGAGAAATTACTGTTTGTGCATTTACAATATTCATTGATTTTTGCCATTGAAAAACGTCCAGAAATGATTGAAGCTACTGACTGAATGAAAGGAGCTGGCATCTCACTCTCTTTGAATCTTGTTTATCATGCTAAGAGGAGCAGGAAAAAGCAAAAAATTTCAGAATTGCACCTTGCAATGCGGAGAAATTACTGTTTGTGCATTTACAATATTCATTGATTTTTGCCATTGAAAAACGTCCAGAAATGATTGAAGCTACTGACTGAATGAAAGGAGCTGGCATCTCACTCTCTTTGAATCTTCTTTATCATGCTAAGAGGAGCAGGAAAAAGCAAAAAATTTCAGAATTGCACCTTGCAATGCGGAGAAATTACTGTTTGTGCATTTACAATATTCATTGATTTTTGCCATTGAAAAACATCATGTTATTCATATACCAGAAATGTTTGAAGCTACTGACTGAATGAAAGGAGCTGGCATCTCACTCTCTTTGAGTCTTCTTTATCATGCTAAGAGGAGCAGAAAAAAGCAAAAAATTTCAGAATTGCACCTTGCAATGCGGAGAAATTACTGTTTGTGCATTTACAATATTCATTGATTTTTGCCATTGAAAAACATCATGTTATTCATATTCCAGAAATGATTGAAGCTACTGACTGAATGAAAGGAGCTGGCATCTCACTCTCTTTGAATCTTCTTTATCATGCTAAGAGGAGCAGGAAAAAGCAAAAAATTTCAGAATTGCACCTTGCAATGCGGAGAAATTACTGTTTGTGCATTTACAATATTCAATGATTTTTGCCATTGAAAAACGTCCAGAAATGATTGAAGCTACTGACTGAATGAAAGGAGCTGGCATCTCACTCTCTTTGAATCTTCTTTATCATGCTAAGAGGAGCAGGAAAAAGCAAAAAATTTCAGAATTGCACCTTGCAATGCGGAGAAATTACTGTTTGTGCATTTACAATATTCATTGATTTTTGCCATTGAAAAACATCATGTTATTCATATACCAGAAATGTTTGAAGCTACTGACTGAATGAAAGGAGCTGGCATCTCACTCTCTTTGAATCTTCTTTATCATGCTAAGAGGAGCAGGAAAAAGCAAAAAATTTCAGAATTGCACCTTGCAATGCGGAGAAATTACTGTTTGTGCATTTACAATATTCATTGATTTTTGCCATTGAAAAACGTCCAGAAATGATTGTAGCTACTGACTGAATGAAAGGAGCTGGCATCTCACTCTCTTTGAATCTTCTTTATCATGCTAAGAGGAGCAGGAAAAAGCAAAAAATTTCAGAATTGCACCTTGCAATGCGGAGAAATTACTGTTTGTGCATTTACAATATTCATTGATTTTTGCCATTGAAAAACGTCCAGAAATGATTGAAGCTACTGACTGAATGAAAGGAGCTGGCATCTCACTCTCTTTGAATCTTGTTTATCATGCTAAGAGGAGCAGGAAAAAGCAAAAAATTTCAGAATTGCACCTTGCAATGCGGAGAAATTACTGTTTGTGCATTTACAATATTCATTGATTTTTGCCATTGAAAAACGTCCAGAAATGATTGAAGCTACTGACTGAATGAAAGGAGCTGGCATCTCACTCTCTTTGAATCTTCTTTATCATGCTAAGAGGAGCAGGAAAAAGCAAAAAATTTCAGAATTGCACCTTGCAATGCGGAGAAATTACTGTTTGTGCATTTACAATATTCATTGATTTTTGCCATTGAAAAACATCATGTTATTCATATACCAGAAATGTTTGAAGCTACTGACTGAATGAAAGGAGCTGGCATCTCACTCTCTTTGAGTCTTCTTTATCATGCTAAGAGGAGCAGAAAAAAGCAAAAAATTTCAGAATTGCACCTTGCAATGCGGAGAAATTACTGTTTGTGCATTTACAATATTCATTGATTTTTGCCATTGAAAAACATCATGTTATTCATATACCAGAAATGTTTGAAGCTACTGACTGAATGAAAGGAGCTGGCATCTCACTCTCTTTGAATCTTCTTTATCATGCTAAGAGGAGCAGGAAAAAGCAAAAAATTTCAGAATTGCACCTTGCAATGCGGAGAAATTACTGTTTGTGCATTTACAATATTCATTGATTTTTGCCATTGAAAAACGTCCAGAAATGATTGTAGCTACTGACTGAATGAAAGGAGCTGGCATCTCACTCTCTTTGAATCTTCTTTATCATGCTAAGAGGAGCAGGAAAAAGCAAAAAATTTCAGAATTGCACCTTGCAATGCGGAGAAATTACTGTTTGTGCATTTACAATATTCATTGATTTTTGCCATTGAAAAACGTCCAGAAATGATTGAAGCTACTGACTGAATGAAAGGAGCTGGCATCTCACTCTCTTTGAATCTTGTTTATCATGCTAAGAGGAGCAGGAAAAAGCAAAAAATTTCAGAATTGCACCTTGCAATGCGGAGAAATTACTGTTTGTGCATTTACAATATTCATTGATTTTTGCCATTGAAAAACGTCCAGAAATGATTGAAGCTACTGACTGAATGAAAGGAGCTGGCATCTCACTCTCTTTGAATCTTCTTTATCATGCTAAGAGGAGCAGGAAAAAGCAAAAAATTTCAGAATTGCACCTTGCAATGCGGAGAAATTACTGTTTGTGCATTTACAATATTCATTGATTTTTGCCATTGAAAAACATCATGTTATTCATATACCAGAAATGTTTGAAGCTACTGACTGAATGAAAGGAGCTGGCATCTCACTCTCTTTGAGTCTTCTTTATCATGCTAAGAGGAGCAGAAAAAAGCAAAAAATTTCAGAATTGCACCTTGCAATGCGGAGAAATTACTGTTTGTGCATTTACAATATTCATTGATTTTTGCCATTGAAAAACGTCCAGAAATGATTGAAGCTACTGACTGAATGAAAGGAGCTGGCATCTCACTCTCTTTGAATCTTGTTTATCATGCTAAGAGGAGCAGGAAAAAGCAAAAAATTTCAGAATTGCACCTTGCAATGCGGAGAAATTACTGTTTGTGCATTTACAATATTCATTGATTTTTGCCATTGAAAAACGTCCAGAAATGATTGAAGCTACTGACTGAATGAAAGGAGCTGGCATCTCACTCTCTTTGAATCTTCTTTATCATGCTAAGAGGAGCAGGAAAAAGCAAAAAATTTCAGAATTGCACCTTGCAATGCGGAGAAATTACTGTTTGTGCATTTACAATATTCATTGATTTTTGCCATTGAAAAACATCATGTTATTCATATACCAGAAATGATTGAAGCTACTGACTGAATGAAAGGAGCTGGCATCTCACTCTCTTTGAATCTTCTTTATCATGCTAAGAGGAGCAGGAAAAAGCAAAAAATTTCAGAATTGCACCTTGCAATGCGGAGAAATTACTGTTTGTGCATTTACAATATTCATTGATTTTTGCCATTGAAAAACGTCCAGAAATGATTGAAGCTACTGACTGAATGAAAAGAGCTGGCATCTCACTCTCTTTGAATCTTGTTTATCACGCTAAGAGGAGCAGGAAAAAGCAAAAAATTTCAGAATTGCACCTTGCAATGCGGAGAAATTACTGTTTGTGCATTTACAATATTCATTGATTTTTGCCATTGAAAAACGTCCAGAAATGATTGAAGCTACTGACTGAATGAAAGGAGCTGGCATCTCACTCTCTTTGAATCTTCTTTATCATGCTAAGAGGAGCAGGAAAAAGCAAAAAATTTCAGAATTGCACCTTGCAATGCGGAGAAATTACTGTTTGTGCATTTACAATATTCATTGATTTTTGCCATTGAAAAACATCATGTTATTCATATACCAGAAATGATTGAAGCTACTGACTGAATGAAAGGAGCTGGCATCTCACTCTCTTTGAATCTTCTTTATCATGCTAAGAGGAGCAGGAAAAAGCAAAAAATTTCAGAATTGCACCTTGCAATGCGGAGAAATTACTGTTTGTGCATTTACAATATTCAATGATTTTTGCCATTGAAAAACGTCCAGAAATGATTGAAGCTACTGACTGAATGAAAGGAGCTGGCATCTCACTCTCTTTGAATCTTCTTTATCATGCTAAGAGGAGCAGGAAAAAGCAAAAAATTTCAGAATTGCACCTTGCAATGCGGAGAAATTACTGTTTGTGCATTTACAATATTCATTGATTTTTGCCATTGAAAAACATCATGTTATTCATATTCCAGAAATGATTGAAGCTACTGACTGAATGAAAGGAGCTGGCATCTCACTCTCTTTGAATCTTCTTTATCATGCTAAGAGGAGCAGGAAAAAGCAAAAAATTTCAGAATTGCACCTTGCAATGCGGAGAAATTACTGTTTGTGCATTTACAATATTCAATGATTTTTGCCATTGAAAAACGTCCAGAAATGATTGAAGCTACTGACTGAATGAAAGGAGCTGGCATCTCACTCTCTTTGAATCTTCTTTATCATGCTAAGAGGAGCAGGAAAAAGCAAAAAATTTCAGAATTGCACCTTGCAATGCGGAGAAATTACTGTTTGTGCATTTACAATATTCATTGATTTTTGCCATTGAAAAACATCATGTTATTCATATACCAGAAATGTTTGAAGCTACTGACTGAATGAAAGGAGCTGGCATCTCACTCTCTTTGAATCTTCTTTATCATGCTAAGAGGAGCAGGAAAAAGCAAAAAATTTCAGAATTGCACCTTGCAATGCGGAGAAATTACTGTTTGTGCATTTACAATATTCATTGATTTTTGCCATTGAAAAACATCATGTCATTCATATACCAGAAATGTTTGAAGCTACTGACTGAATGAAAGGAGCTGGCATCTCACTCTCTTTGAATCTTCTTTATCATGCTAAGAGGAGCAGGAAAAAGCAAAAAATTTCAGAATTGCACCTTGCAATGCGGAGAAATTACTGTTTGTGCATTTACAATATTCATTGATTTTTGCCATTGAAAAACATCATGTTATTCATATTCCAGAAATGATTGAAGCTACTGACTGAATGAAAGGAGCTGGCATCTCACTCTCTTTGAATCTTCTTTATCATGCTAAGAGGAGCAGGAAAAAGCAAAAAATTTCAGAATTGCACCTTGCAATGCGGAGAAATTACTGTTTGTGCATTTACAATATTCAATGATTTTTGCCATTGAAAAACGTCCAGAAATGATTGAAGCTACTGACTGAATGAAAGGAGCTGGCATCTCACTCTCTTTGAATCTTCTTTATCATGCTAAGAGGAGCAGGAAAAAGCAAAAAATTTCAGAATTGCACCTTGCAATGCGGAGAAATTACTGTTTGTGCATTTACAATATTCATTGATTTTTGCCATTGAAAAACATCATGTTATTCATATACCAGAAATGTTTGAAGCTACTGACTGAATGAAAGGAGCTGGCATCTCACTCTCTTTGAATCTTCTTTATCATGCTAAGAGGAGCAGGAAAAAGCAAAAAATTTCAGAATTGCACCTTGCAATGCGGAGAAATTACTGTTTGTGCATTTACAATATTCATTGATTTTTGCCATTGAAAAACATCATGTCATTCATATACCAGAAATGTTTGAAGCTACTGACTGAATGAAAGGAGCTGGCATCTCACTCTCTTTGAATCTTCTTTATCATGCTAAGAGGAGCAGGAAAAAGCAAAAAATTTCAGAATTGCACCTTGCAATGCGGAGAAATTACTGTTTGTGCATTTACAATATTCATTTATTTTTGCCATTGAAAAACGTCCAGAAATGATTGAAGCTACTGACTGAATGAAAGGAGCTGGCATCTCACTCTCTTTGAATCTTCTTTATCATGCTAAGAGGAGCAGGAAAAAGCAAAAAATTTCAGAATTGCACCTTGCAATGCGGAGAAATTACTGTTTGTGCATTTACAATATTCATTGATTTTTGCCATTGAAAAACGTCCAGAAATGATTGAAGCTACTGACTGAATGAAAGGAGCTGGCATCTCACTCTCTTTGAATCTTCTTTATCATGCTAAGAGGAGCAGGAAAAAGCAAAAAATTTCAGAATTCCACCTTGCAATGCGGAGAAATTACTGTTTGTGCATTTACAATATTCATTGATTTTTGCCATTGAAAAACGTCCAGAAATGATTGAAGCTACTGACTGAATGAAAGGAGCTGGCATCTCACTCTCTTTGAATCTTCTTTATCATGCTAAGAGGAGCAGGAAAAAGCAAAAAATTTCAGAATTGCACCTTGCAATGCGGAGAAATTACTGTTTGTGCATTTACAATATTCATTGATTTTTGCCATTGAAAAACATCATGTTATTCATATTCCAGAAATGATTGAAGCTACTGACTGAATGAAAGGAGCTGGCATCTCACTCTCTTTGAATCTTCTTTATCATGCTAAGAGGAGCAGGAAAAAGCAAAAAATTTCAGAATTGCACCTTGCAATGCGGAGAAATTACTGTTTGTGCATTTACAATATTCAATGATTTTTGCCATTGAAAAACGTCCAGAAATGATTGAAGCTACTGACTGAATGAAAGGAGCTGGCATCTCACTCTCTTTGAATCTTCTTTATCATGCTAAGAGGAGCAGGAAAAAGCAAAAAATTTCAGAATTGCACCTTGCAATGCGGAGAAATTACTGTTTGTGCATTTACAATATTCATTGATTTTTGCCATTGAAAAACATCATGTTATTCATATACCAGAAATGTTTGAAGCTACTGACTGAATGAAAGGAGCTGGCATCTCACTCTCTTTGAATCTTCTTTATCATGCTAAGAGGAGCAGGAAAAAGCAAAAAATTTCAGAATTGCACCTTGCAATGCGGAGAAATTACTGTTTGTGCATTTACAATATTCATTGATTTTTGCCATTGAAAAACGTCCAGAAATGATTGAAGCTACTGACTGAATGAAAAGAGCTGGCATCTCACTCTCTTTGAATCTTGTTTATCACGCTAAGAGGAGCAGGAAAAAGCAAAAAATTTCAGAATTGCACCTTGCAATGCGGAGAAATTACTGTTTGTGCATTTACAATATTCATTGATTTTTGCCATTGAAAAACGTCCAGAAATGATTGAAGCTACTGACTGAATGAAAGGAGCTGGCATCTCACTCTCTTTGAATCTTCTTTATCATGCTAAGAGGAGC
>NW_027365924.1:0-87667 GCF_046119375.1 Phyllobates terribilis
GAATATTGTAAATGCACAAACAGTAATATCTCCACATTGCACGGTGCAATTCTGAAATTTTTAGCTTTTTCCTGTTAATCCTAGCATGATAAAGAAGATTCAAAGAGAGTGAGATGCCAGCTCCTTTCATTCAGTCAGTAGCTTCAAACATTTCTGGTATATGAAAAACATGTTTTTCAATGGCAAAAATCAATGAATATTGTAAATGCACAAACAGTAATATCTCCACATTGCACGGTGCAATTCTGAAATTTTTGCTTTTTCCTGTTAATCCTAGCATGATAAAGAAGATTCAAAGAGAGTGAGATGCCAGCTCCTTTCATTCAGTCAGTAGCTTCAAACATTTCTGGTATATGAAAAACATGTTTTTCAATGGCAAAAATCAATGAATATTGTAAATGCACAAACAGTAATATCTCCACATTGCACGGTGCAATTCTGAAATTTTTAGCTTTTTCCTGTTAATCCTAGCATGATAAAGAAGATTCAAAGAGAGTGAGATGCCAGCTCCTTTCATTCAGTCAGTAGCTTCAAACATTTCTGGTATGTGAAAAACATGTTTTTCAATGGCAAAAATCAATGAATATTGTAAATGCACAAACAGTAATATCTCCACATTGCACGGTGCAATTCTGAAATTTTTTGCTTTTTCCTGCTAATCCTAGCATGATAAAGAAGATTCAAAGAGAGTGAGATGCCAGCTCCTTTCATTCAGTCAGTAGCTTCAAACATTTCTGGTATATGAAAAACATGTTTTTCAATGGCAAAAATCAATGAATATTGTAAATGCACAAACAGGAATATCTCCACATTGCAAGGTGCAATTCATAAATTTTTTGCTTTTTCCTGCTAATCCTAGCATGATAAAGAAGATTCAAAGAGAGTGAGATGCCAGCTCCTTTCATTCAGTCAGTAGCTTCAAACATTTCTGGTATATGAAAAACATGTTTTTCAATGGCAAAAATCAATGAATATTGTAAATGCACAAACAGTAATATCTCCACATTGCACGGTGCAATTCTGAAATTTTTAGCTTTTTCCTGCTAATCCTAGCATGATAAAGAAGATTCAAAGAGAGTGAGATGCCAGCTCCTTTCATTCAGTCAGTAGCTTCAAACATTTCTGGTATATGAAAAACATGTTTTTCAATGGCAAAAATCAATGAATATTGTAAATGCACAAACAGTAATATCTCCACATTGCACGGTGCAATTCTGAAATTTTTTGCTTTTTCCTGCTAATCCTAGCATGATAAAGAAGATTCAAAGAGAGTGAGATGCCAGCTCCTTTCATTCAGTCAGTAGCTTCAAACATTTCTGGACGTTTTTCAATGGCAAAAATCAATGAATATTGTAAATGCACAAACAGTAATATCTCCACATTGCAAGGTGCAATTCTGAAATTTTTAGCTTTTTCCTGTTAATCCTAGCATGATAAAGAAGATTCAAAGAGAGTGAGATGCCAGCTCCTTTCATTCAGTCAGTAGCTTCAAACATTTCTGGATCTGAAAAACGTTTTTCAATGGCAAAAATCAATGAATATTGTAAATGCACAAACAGTAATATCTCCACATTGCAAGGTGCAATTCTGAAATTTTTAGCTTTTTCCTGTTAATCCTAGCATGATAAAGAAGATTCAAAGAGAGTGAGATGCCAGCTCCTTTCATTCAGTCAGTAGCTTCAAACATTTCTGGACGTTTTCAATGGCAAAAATCAATGAATATTGTAAATGCACAAACAGTAATATCTCCACATTGCACGGTGCAATTCTGAAATTTTTAGCTTTTTCCTGCTAATCCTAGCATGATAAAGAAGATTCAAAGAGAGTGAGATGCCAGCTCCTTTCATTCAGTCAGTAGCTTCAAACATTTCTGGACGTTTTTCAATGGCAAAAATCAATGAATATTGTAAATGCACAAACAGTAATATCTCCACATTGCAAGGTGCAATTCTGAAATTTTTAGCTTTTTCCTGTTAATCCTAGCATGATAAAGAAGATTCAAAGAGAGTGAGATGCCAGCTCCTTTCATTCAGTCAGTAGCTTCAAACATTTCTGGACGTTTTTCAATGGCAAAAATCAATGAATATTGTAAATGCACAAACAGTAATATCTCCACATTGCACGGTGCAATTCTGAAATTTTTAGCTTTTTCCTGTTAATCCTAGCATGATAAAGAAGATTCAAAGAGAGTGAGATGCCAGCTCCTTTCATTCAGTCAGTAGCTTCAAACATTTCTGGACGTTTTTCAATGGCAAAAATCAATGAATATTGTAAATGCACAAACAGTAATATCTCCACATTGCAAGGTGCAATTCTGAAATTTTTAGCTTTTTCCTGCTAATCCTAGCATGATAAAGAAGATTCAAAGAGAGTGAGATGCCAGCTCCTTTCATTCAGTCAGTAGCTTCAAACATTTCTGGTATATGAAAAACATGTTTTTCAATGGCAAAAATCAATGAATATTGTAAATGCACAGACAGTAATATCTCCACATTGCACGGTGCAATTCTGAAATTTTTAGCTTTTTCCTGCTAATCCTAGCATGATAAAGAAGATTCAAAGAGAGTGAGATGCCAGCTCCTTTCATTCAGTCAGTAGCTTCAAACATTTCTGGTATATGAAAAACATGTTTTTCAATGGCAAAAATCAATGAATATTGTAAATGCACAAACAGTAATATCTCCACATTGCAAGGTGCAATTCTGAAATTTTTAGCTTTTTCCTGCTAATCCTAGCATGATAAAGAAGATTCAAAGAGAGTGAGATGCCAGCTCCTTTCATTCAGTCAGTAGCTTCAAACATTTCTGGTATATGAAAAACATGTTTTTCAATGGCAAAAATCAATGAATATTGTAAATGCACAAACAGTAATATCTCCACATTGCACGGTGCAATTCTGAAATTTTTAGCTTTTTCCTGTTAATCCTAGCATGATAAAGAAGATTCAAAGAGAGTGAGATGCCAGCTCCTTTCATTCAGTCAGTAGCTTCAAACATTTCTGGTATATGAAAAACATGTTTTTCAATGGCAAAAATCAATGAATATTGTAAATGCACAAACAGTAATATCTCCACATTGCAAGGTGCAATTCTGAAATTTTTAGCTTTTTCCTGTTAATCCTAGCATGATAAAGAAGATTCAAAGAGAGTGAGATGCCAGCTCCTTTCATTCAGTCAGTAGCTTCAAACATTTCTGGACGTTTTTCAATGGCAAAAATCAATGAATATTGTAAATGCACAAACAGTAATATCTCCACATTGCACGGTGCAATTCTGAAATTTTTAGCTTTTTCCTGTTAATCCTAGCATGATAAAGAAGATTCAAAGAGAGTGAGATGCCAGCTCCTTTCATTCAGTCAGTAGCTTCAAACATTTCTGGACGTTTTTCAATGGCAAAAATCAATGAATATTGTAAATGCACAAACAGTAATATCTCCACATTGCAAGGTGCAATTCTGAAATTTTTAGCTTTTTCCTGCTAATCCTAGCATGATAAAGAAGATTCAAAGAGAGTGAGATGCCAGCTCCTTTCATTCAGTCAGTAGCTTCAAACATTTCTGGTATATGAAAAACATGTTTTTCAATGGCAAAAATCAATGAATATTGTAAATGCACAAACAGTAATATCTCCACATTGCACGGTGCAATTCTGAAATTTTTAGCTTTTTCCTGCTAATCCTAGCATGATAAAGAAGATTCAAAGAGAGTGAGATGCCAGCTCCTTTCATTCAGTCAGTAGCTTCAAACATTTCTGGTATATGAAAAACATGTTTTTCAATGGCAAAAATCAATGAATATTGTAAATGCACAAACAGTAATATCTCCACATTGCAAGGTGCAATTCTGAAATTTTTAGCTTTTTCCTGTTAATCCTAGCATGATAAAGAAGATTCAAAGAGAGTGAGATGCCAGCTCCTTTCATTCAGTCAGTAGCTTCAAACATTTCTGGTATATGAAAAACATGTTTTTCAATGGCAAAAATCAATGAATATTGTAAATGCACAAACAGTAATATCTCCACATTGCAAGGTGCAATTCTGAAATTTTTAGCTTTTTCCTGCTAATCCTAGCATGATAAAGAAGATTCAAAGAGAGTGAGATGCCAGCTCCTTTCATTCAGTCAGTAGCTTCAAACATTTCTGGTATATGAAAAACATGTTTTTCAATGGCAAAAATCAATGAATATTGTAAATGCACAAACAGTAATATCTCCACATTGCACGGTGCAATTCTGAAATTTTTTGCTTTTTCCTGCTAATCCTAGCATGATAAAGAAGATTCAAAGAGAGTGAGATGCCAGCTCCTTTCATTCAGTCAGTAGCTTCAAACATTTCTGGACGCTTTTCAATGGCAAAAATCAATGAATATTGTAAATGCACAAACAGTAATATCTCCACATTGCACGGTGCAATTCTGAAATTTTTTGCTTTTTCCTGCTAATCCTAGCATGATAAAGAAGATTCAAAGAGAGTGAGATGCCAGCTCCTTTCATTCAGTCAGTAGCTTCAAACATTTCTGGTATATGAAAAACATGTTTTTCAATGGCAAAAATCAATGAATATTGTAAATGCACAAACAGTAATATCTCCACATTGCAAGGTGCAATTCTGAAATTTTTTGCTTTTTCCTGCTAATCCTAGCATGATAAAGAAGATTCAAAGAGAGTGAGATGCCAGCTCCTTTCATTCAGTCAGTAGCTTCAAACATTTCTGGTATATGAAAAACATGTTTTTCAATGGCAAAAATCAATGAATATTGTAAATGCACAAACAGTAATATCTCCACATTGCACGGTGCAATTCTGAAATTTTTAGCTTTTTCCTGTTAATCCTAGCATGATAAAGAAGATTCAAAGAGAGTGAGATGCCAGCTCCTTTCATTCAGTCAGTAGCTTCAAACATTTCTGGTATATGAAAAACATGTTTTTCAATGGCAAAAATCAATGAATATTGTAAATGCACAAACAGTAATATCTCCACATTGCACGGTGCAATTCTGAAATTTTTTGCTTTTTCCTGCTAATCCTAGCATGATAAAGAAGATTCAAAGAGAGTGAGATGCCAGCTCCTTTCATTCAGTCAGTAGCTTCAAACATTTCTGGTATATGAAAAACATGTTTTTCAATGGCAAAAATCAATGAATATTGTAAATGCACAAACAGTAATATCTCCACATTGCACGGTGCAATTCTGAAATTTTTAGCTTTTTCCTGTTAATCCTAGCATGATAAAGAAGATTCAAAGAGAGTGAGATGCCAGCTCCTTTCATTCAGTCAGTAGCTTCAAACATTTCTGGTATATGAAAAACATGTTTTTCAATGGCAAAAATCAATGAATATTGTAAATGCACAAACAGTAATATCTCCACATTGCAAGGTGCAATTCTGAAATTTTTAGCTTTTTCCTGTTAATCCTAGCATGATAAAGAAGATTCAAAGAGAGTGAGATGCCAGCTCCTTTCATTCAGTCAGTAGCTTCAAACATTTCTGGACGTTTTTCAATGGCAAAAATCAATGAATATTGTAAATGCACAAACAGTAATATCTCCACATTGCACGGTGCAATTCTGAAATTTTTTGCTTTTTCCTGCTAATCCTAGCATGATAAAGAAGATTCAAAGAGAGTGAGATGCCAGCTCCTTTCATTCAGTCAGTAGCTTCAAACATTTCTGGTATATGAAAAACATGTTTTTCAATGGCAAAAATCAATGAATATTGTAAATGCACAAACAGTAATATCTCCACATTGCACGGTGCAATTCTGAAATTTTTAGCTTTTTCCTGTTAATCCTAGCATGATAAAGAAGATTCAAAGAGAGTGAGATGCCAGCTCCTTTCATTCAGTCAGTAGCTTCAAACATTTCTGGACGTTTTTCAATGGCAAAAATCAATGAATATTGTAAATGCACAAACAGTAATATCTCCACATTGCAAGGTGCAATTCTGAAATTTTTTGCTTTTTCCTGCTAATCCTAGCATGATAAAGAAGATTCAAAGAGAGTGAGATGCCAGCTCCTTTCATTCAGTCAGTAGCTTCAAACATTTCTGGTATATGAAAAACATGTTTTTCAATGGCAAAAATCAATGAATATTGTAAATGCACAAACAGTAATATCTCCACATTGCACGGTGCAATTCTGAAATTTTTAGCTTTTTCCTGTTAATCCTAGCATGATAAAGAAGATTCAAAGAGAGTGAGATGCCAGCTCCTTTCATTCAGTCAGTAGCTTCAAACATTTCTGGTATATGAAAAACATGTTTTTCAATGGCAAAAATCAATGAATATTGTAAATGCACAAACAGTAATATCTCCACATTGCACGGTGCAATTCTGAAATTTTTAGCTTTTTCCTGCTAATCCTAGCATGATAAAGAAGATTCAAAGAGAGTGAGATGCCAGCTCCTTTCATTCAGTCAGTAGCTTCAAACATTTCTGGACGTTTTTCAATGGCAAAAATCAATGAATATTGTAAATGCACAAACAGTAATATCTCCACATTGCACGGTGCAATTCTGAATTTTTTTGCTTTTTCCTGCTAATCCTAGCATGATAAAGAAGATTCAAAGAGAGTGAGATGCCAGCTCCTTTCATTCAGTCAGTAGCTTCAAACATTTCTGGTATATGAAAAACATGTTTTTCAATGGCAAAAATCAATGAATATTGTAAATGCACAAACAGTAATATCTCCACATTGCACGGTGCAATTCTGAAATTTTTAGCTTTTTCCTGTTAATCCTAGCATGATAAAGAAGATTCAAAGAGAGTGAGATGCCAGCTCCTTTCATTCAGTCAGTAGCTTCAAACATTTCTGGACGTTTTTCAATGGCAAAAATCAATGAATATTGTAAATGCACAAACAGTAATATCTCCACATTGCACGGTGCAATTCTGAAATTTTTTGCTTTTTCCTGCTAATCCTAGCATGATAAAGAAGATTCAAAGAGAGTGAGATGCCAGCTCCTTTCATTCAGTCAGTAGCTTCAAACATTTCTGGTATATGAAAAACATGTTTTTCAATGGCAAAAATCAATGAATATTGTAAATGCACAAACAGTAATATCTCCACATTGCACGGTGCAATTCTGAAATTTTTAGCTTTTCCTGTTAATCCTAGCATGATAAAGAAGATTCAAAGAGAGTGAGATGCCAGCTCCTTTCATTCAGTCAGTAGCTTCAAACATTTCTGGTATATGAAAAACATGTTTTTCAATGGCAAAAATCAATGAATATTGTAAATGCACAAACAGTAATATCTCCACATTGCACGGTGCAATTCTGAAATTTTTAGCTTTTTCCTGCTAATCCTAGCATGATAAAGAAGATTCAAAGAGAGTGAGATGCCAGCTCCTTTCATTCAGTCAGTAGCTTCAAACATTTCTGGACGTTTTTCAATGGCAAAAATCAATGAATATTGTAAATGCACAAACAGTAATATCTCCACATTGCACGGTGCAATTCTGAAATTTTTTGCTTTTTCCTGCTAATCCTAGCATGATAAAGAAGATTCAAAGAGAGTGAGATGCCAGCTCCTTTCATTCAGTCAGTAGCTTCAAACATTTCTGGTATATGAAAAACATGTTTTTCAATGGAAAAAATCAATGAATATTGTAAATGCACAAACAGTAATATCTCCACATTGCACCGTGCAATTCTGAAATTTTTAGCTTTTTCCTGTTAATCCTAGCATGATAAAGAAGATTCAAAGAGAGTGAGATGCCAGCTCCTTTCATTCAGTCAGTAGCTTCAAACATTTCTGGTATATGAAAAACATGTTTTTCAATGGCAAATATCAATGAATATTGTAAATGCACAAACAGTAATATCTCCACATTGCACGGTGCAATTCTGAAATTTTTTGCTTTTTCCTGCTAATCCTAGCATGATAAAGAAGATTCAAAGAGAGTGAGATGCCAGCTCCTTTCATTCAGTCAGTAGCTTCAAACATTTCTGGTATATGAAAAACATGTTTTTCAATGGCAAAAATCAATGAATATTGTAAATGCACAAACAGTAATATCTCCACATTGCACGGTGCAATTCTGAAATTTTTAGCTTTTTCCTGCTAATCCTAGCATGATAAAGAAGATTCAAAGAGAGTGAGATGCCAGCTCCTTTCATTCAGTCAGTAGCTTCAAACATTTCTGGTATATGAAAAACATGTTTTTCAATGGCAAAAATCAATGAATATTGTAAATGCACAAACAGTAATATCTCCACATTGCACGGTGCAATTCTGAAATTTTTTGCTTTTTCCTGTTAATCCTAGCATGATAAAGAAGATTCAAAGAGAGTGAGATGCCAGCTCCTTTCATTCAGTCAGTAGCTTCAAACATTTCTGGTATATGAAAAACATGTTTTTCAATGGCAAAAATCAATGAATATTGTAAATGCACAAACAGTAATATCTCCACATTGCACGGTGCAATTCTGAAATTTTTAGCTTTTTCCTGTTAATCCTAGCATGATAAAGAAGATTCAAAGAGAGTGAGATGCCAGCTCCTTTCATTCAGTCAGTAGCTTCAAACATTTCTGGACGTTTTTCAATGGCAAAAATCAATGAATATTGTAAATGCACAAACAGTAATATCTCCACATTGCAAGGCGCAATTCTGAAATTTTTTGCTTTTTCCTGCTAATCCTAGCATGATAAAGAAGATTCAAAGAGAGTGAGATGCCAGCTCCTTTCATTCAGTCAGTAGCTGCAAACATTTCTGGTATATGAAAAACATGTTTTTCAATGGCAAAAATCAATGAATATTATAAATGCACAAACAGTAATATCTCCACATTGCACGGTGCAATTCTGAAATTTTTAGCTTTTTCCTGTTAATCCTAGCATGATAAAGAAGATTCAAAGAGAGTGAGATGCCAGCTCCTTTCATTCAGTCAGTAGCTTCAAACATTTCTGGTATATGAAAAACATGTTTTTCAATGGCAAAAATCAATGAATATTGTAAATGCACAAACAGTAATATCTCCACATTGCACGGTGCAATTCTGAAATTTTTTGCTTTTTCCTGCTAATCCTAGCATGATAAAGAAGATTCAAAGAGAGTGAGATGCCAGCTCCTTTCATTCAGTCAGTAGCTTCAAACATTTCTGGTATATGAAAAACATGTTTTTCAATGGCAAAAATCAATGAATATTGTAAATGCACAAACAGTAATATCTCCACATTGCACGGTGCAATTCTGAAATTTTTAGCTTTTTCCTGCTAATCCTAGCATGATAAAGAAGATTCAAAGAGAGTGAGATGCCAGCTCCTTTCATTCAGTCAGTAGCTTCAAACATTTCTGGTATATGAAAAACATGTTTTTCAATGGCAAAAATCAATGAATATTGTAAATGCACAAACAGTAATATCTCCACATTGCAAGGTGCAATTCTGAAATTTTTAGCTTTTTCCTGTTAATCCTAGCATGATAAAGAAGATTCAAAGAGAGTGAGATGCCAGCTCCTTTCATTCAGTCAGTAGCTTCAAACATTTCTGGTATATGAAAAACATGTTTTTCAATGGCAAAAATCAATGAATATTGTAAATGCACAAACAGTAATATCTCCACATTGCAAGGTGCAATTCTGAAATTTTTAGCTTTTTCCTGCTAATCCTAGCATGATAAAGAAGATTCAAAGAGAGTGAGATGCCAGCTCCTTTCATTCAGTCAGTAGCTTCAAACATTTCTGGTATATGAAAAACATGTTTTTCAATGGCAAAAATCAATGAATATTGTAAATGCACAAACAGTAATATCTCCACATTGCACGGTGCAATTCTGAAATTTTTTGCTTTTTCCTGCTAATCCTAGCATGATAAAGAAGATTCAAAGAGAGTGAGATGCCAGCTCCTTTCATTCAGTCAGTAGCTTCAAACATTTCTGGACGTTTTTCAATGGCAAAAATCAATGAATATTGTAAATGCACAAACAGTAATATCTCCACATTGCACGGTGCAATTCTGAAATTTTTTGCTTTTTCCTGCTAATCCTAGCATGATAAAGAAGATTCAAAGAGAGTGAGATGCCAGCTCTTTCATTCAGTCAGTAGCTTCAAACATTTCTGGTATATGAAAAACATGTTTTTCAATGGCAAAAATCAATGAATATTGTAAATGCACAAATAGTAATATCTCCACATTGCAAGGTGCAATTCTGAAATTTTTTGCTTTTTCCTGCTAATCCTAGCATGATAAAGAAGATTCAAAGAGAGTGAGATGCCAGCTCCTTTCATTCAGTCAGTAGCTTCAAACATTTCTGGTATATGAAAAACATGTTTTTCAATGGCAAAAATCAATGAATATTGTAAATGCACAAACAGTAATATCTCCACATTGCACGGTGCAATTCTGAAATTTTTAGCTTTTTCCTGTTAATCCTAGCATGATAAAGAAGATTCAAAGAGAGTGAGATGCCAGCTCCTTTCATTCAGTCAGTAGCTTCAAACATTTCTGGTATATGAAAAACATGTTTTTCAATGGCAAAAATCAATGAATATTGTAAATGCACAAACAGTAATATCTCCACATTGCACGGTGCAATTCTGAAATTTTTTGCTTTTTCCTGCTAATCCTAGCATGATAAAGAAGATTCAAAGAGAGTGAGATGCCAGCTCCTTTCATTCAGTCAGTAGCTTCAAACATTTCTGGTATATGAAAAACATGTTTTTCAATGGCAAAAATCAATGAATATTGTAAATGCACAAACAGTAATATCTCCACATTGCAAGGTGCAATTCTGAAATTTTTAGCTTTTTCCTGTTAATCCTAGCATGATAAAGAAGATTCAAAGAGAGTGAGATGCCAGCTCCTTTCATTCAGTCAGTAGCTTCAAACATTTCTGGACGTTTTTCAATGGCAAAAATCAATGAATATTGTAAATGCACAAACAGTAATATCTCCACATTGCACGGTGCAATTCTGAAATTTTTTGCTTTTTCCTGCTAATCCTAGCATGATAAAGAAGATTCAAAGAGAGTGAGATGCCAGCTCCTTTCATTCAGTCAGTAGCTTCAAACATTTCTGGTATATGAAAAACATGTTTTTCAATGGCAAAAATCAATGAATATTGTAAATGCACAAACAGTAATATCTCCACATTGCACGGTGCAATTCTGAAATTTTTAGCTTTTTCCTGTTAATCCTAGCATGATAAAGAAGATTCAAAGAGAGTGAGATGCCAGCTCCTTTCATTCAGTCAGTAGCTTCAAACATTTCTGGACGTTTTTCAATGGCAAAAATCAATGAATATTGTAAATGCACAAACAGTAATATCTCCACATTGCAAGGTGCAATTCTGAAATTTTTTGCTTTTTCCTGCTAATCCTAGCATGATAAAGAAGATTCAAAGAGAGTGAGATGCCAGCTCCTTTCATTCAGTCAGTAGCTTCAAACATTTCTGGTATATGAAAAACATGTTTTTCAATGGCAAAAATCAATGAATATTGTAAATGCACAAACAGTAATATCTCCACATTGCACGGTGCAATTCTGAAATTTTTAGCTTTTTCCTGTTAATCCTAGCATGATAAAGAAGATTCAAAGAGAGTGAGATGCCAGCTCCTTTCATTCAGTCAGTAGCTTCAAACATTTCTGGTATATGAAAAACATGTTTTTCAATGGCAAAAATCAATGAATATTGTAAATGCACAAACAGTAATATCTCCACATTGCACGGTGCAATTCTGAAATTTTTAGCTTTTTCCTGCTAATCCTAGCATGATAAAGAAGATTCAAAGAGAGTGAGATGCCAGCTCCTTTCATTCAGTCAGTAGCTTCAAACATTTCTGGACGTTTTTCAATGGCAAAAATCAATGAATATTGTAAATGCACAAACAGTAATATCTCCACATTGCACGGTGCAATTCTGAAATTTTTTGCTTTTTCCTGCTAATCCTAGCATGATAAAGAAGATTCAAAGAGAGTGAGATGCCAGCTCCTTTCATTCAGTCAGTAGCTTCAAACATTTCTGGTATATGAAAAACATGTTTTTCAATGGCAAAAATCAATGAATATTGTAAATGCACAAACAGTAATATCTCCACATTGCACGGTGCAATTCTGAAATTTTTAGCTTTTTCCTGTTAATCCTAGCATGATAAAGAAGATTCAAAGAGAGTGAGATGCCAGCTCCTTTCATTCAGTCAGTAGCTTCAAACATTTCTGGACGTTTTTCAATGGCAAAAATCAATGAATATTGTAAATGCACAAACAGTAATATCTCCACATTGCACGGTGCAATTCTGAAATTTTTTGCTTTTTCCTGCTAATCCTAGCATGATAAAGAAGATTCAAAGAGAGTGAGATGCCAGCTCCTTTCATTCAGTCAGTAGCTTCAAACATTTCTGGTATATGAAAAACATGTTTTTCAATGGCAAAAATCAATGAATATTGTAAATGCACAAACAGTAATATCTCCACATTGCACGGTGCAATTCTGAAATTTTTAGCTTTTTCCTGTTAATCCTAGCATGATAAAGAAGATTCAAAGAGAGTGAGATGCCAGCTCCTTTCATTCAGTCAGTAGCTTCAAACATTTCTGGATGTTTTTCAATGGCAAAAATCAATGAATATTGTAAATGCACAAACAGTAATATCTCCACATTGCAAGGTGCAATTCTGAAATTTTTTGCTTTTTCCTGCTAATCCTAGCATGATAAAGAAGATTCAAAGAGAGTGAGATGCCAGCTCCTTTCATTCAGTCAGTAGCTTCAAACATTTCTGGTATATGAAAAACATGTTTTTCAATGGCAAAAATCAATGAATATTGTAAATGCACAAACAGTAATATCTCCACATTGCACGGTGCAATTCTGAAATTTTTAGCTTTTTCCTGTTAATCCTAGCATGATAAAGAAGATTCAAAGAGAGTGAGATGCCAGCTCCTTTCATTCAGTCAGTAGCTTCAAACATTTCTGGTATATGAAAAACATGTTTTTCAATGGCAAAAATCAATGAATATTGTAAATGCACAAACAGTAATATCTCCACATTGCACGGTGCAATTCTGAAATTTTTAGCTTTTTCCTGCTAATCCTAGCATGATAAAGAAGATTCAAAGAGAGTGAGATGCCAGCTCCTTTCATTCAGTCAGTAGCTTCAAACATTTCTGGTATATGAAAAACATGTTTTTCAATGGCAAAAATCAATGAATATTGTAAATGCACAAACAGTAATATCTCCACATTGCACGGTGCAATTCTGAAATTTTTAGCTTTTTCCTGTTAATCCTAGCATGATAAAGAAGATTCAAAGAGAGTGAGATGCCAGCTCCTTTCATTCAGTCAGTAGCTTCAAACATTTCTGGACGTTTTTCAATGGCAAAAATCAATGAATATTGTAAATGCACAAACAGTAATATCTCCACATTGCACGGTGCAATTCTGAAATTTTTTGCTTTTTCCTGCTAATCCTAGCATGATAAAGAAGATTCAAAGAGAGTGAGATGCCAGCTCCTTTCATTCAGTCAGAAGCTTCAAACATTTCTGGTATATGAAAAACATGTTTTTCAATGGCAAAAATCAATGAATATTGTAAATGCACAAACAGTAATATCTCCACATTGCACGGTGCAATTCTGAAATTTTTAGCTTTTTCCTGTTAATCCTAGCATGATAAAGAAGATTCAAAGAGAGTGAGATGCCAGCTCCTTTCATTCAGTCAGTAGCTTCAAACATTTCTGGTATATGAAAAACATGTTTTTCAATGGCAAAAATCAATGAATATTGTAAATGCACAAACAGTAATATCTCCACATTGCACGGTGCAATTCTGAAATTTTTAGCTTTTTCCTGCTAATCCTAGCATGATAAAGAAGATTCAAAGAGAGTGAGATGCCAGCTCCTTTCATTCAGTCAGTAGCTTCAAACATTTCTGGACGTTTTTCAATGGCAAAAATCAATGAATATTGTAAATGCACAAACAGTAATATCTCCACATTGCACGGTGCAATTCTGAAATTTTTTGCTTTTTCCTGCTAATCCTAGCATGATAAAGAAGATTCAAAGAGAGTGAGATGCCAGCTCCTTTCATTCAGTCAGTAGCTTCAAACATTTCTGGACGTTTTTCAATGGCAAAAATCAATGAATATTGTAAATGCACAAACAGTAATATCTCCACATTGCAAGGTGCAATTCTGAAATTTTTTGCTTTTTCCTGTTAATCCTAGCATGATAAAGAAGATTCAAAGAGAGTGAGATGCCAGCTCCTTTCATTCAGTCAGTAGCTTCAAACATTTCTGGTATATGAAAAACATGTTTTTCAATGGCAAAAATCAATGAATATTGTAAATGCACAAACAGTAATATCTCCACATTGCAAGGTGCAATTCTGAAATTTTTAGCTTTTTCCTGCTAATCCTAGCATGATAAAGAAGATTCAAAGAGAGTGAGATGCCAGCTCCTTTCATTCAGTCTGTAGCTTCAAACATTTCTGGTATATGAAAAACATGTTTTTCAATGGCAAAAATCAATGAATATTGTAAATGCACAAACAGTAATATCTCCACATTGCAAGGTGCAATTCTGAAATTTTTTGCTTTTTCCTGTTAATCCTAGCATGATAAAGAAGATTCAAAGAGAGTGAGATGCCAGCTCCTTTCATTCAGTCAGTAGCTTCAAACATTTCTGGTATATGAAAAACATGTTTTTCAATGGCAAAAATCAATGAATATTGTAAATGCACAAACAGTAATATCTCCACATTGCAAGGTGCAATTCTGAAATTTTTAGCTTTTTCCTGCTAATCCTAGCATGATAAAGAAGATTCAAAGAGAGTGAGATGCCAGCTCCTTTCATTCAGTCAGTAGCTTCAAACATTTCTGGACGTTTTTCAATGGCAAAAATCAATGAATATTGTAAATGCACAAACAGTAATATCTCCACATTGCAAGGTGCAATTCTGAAATTTTTAGCTTTTTCCTGCTAATCCTAGCATGATAAAGAAGATTCAAAGAGAGTGAGATGCCAGCTCCTTTCATTCAGTCAGTAGCTTCAAACATTTCTGGTATATGAAAAACATGTTTTTCAATGGCAAAAATCAATGAATATTGTAAATGCACAAACAGTAATATCTCCACATTGCAAGGTGCAATTCTGAAATTTTTTGCTTTTTCCTGTTAATCCTAGCATGATAAAGAAGATTCAAAGAGAGTGAGATGCCAGCTCCTTTCATTCAGTCAGTAGCTTCAAACATTTCTGGTATATGAAAAACATGTTTTTCAATGGCAAAAATCAATGAATATTGTAAATGCACAAACAGTAATATCTCCACATTGCAAGGTGCAATTCTGAAATTTTTAGCTTTTTCCTGCTAATCCTAGCATGATAAAGAAGATTCAAAGAGAGTGAGATGCCAGCTCCTTTCATTCAGTCAGTAGCTTCAAACATTTCTGGTATATGAAAAACATGTTTTTCAATGGCAAAAATCAATGAATATTGTAAATGCACAAACAGTAATATCTCCACATTGCACGGTGCAATTCTGAAATTTTTAGCTTTTTCCTGCTAATCCTAGCATGATAAAGAAGATTCAAAGAGAGTGAGATGCCAGCTCCTTTCATTCAGTCAGTAGCTTCAAACATTTCTGGTATATGAAAAACATGTTTTTCAATGGCAAAAATCAATGAATATTGTAAATGCACAAACAGTAATATCTCCACATTGCAAGGTGCAATTCTGAAATTTTTAGCTTTTTCCTGCTAATCCTAGCATGATAAAGAAGATTCAAAGAGAGTGAGATGCCAGCTCCTTTCATTCAGTCAGTAGCTTCAAACATTTCTGGTATATGAAAAACATGTTTTTCAATGGCAAAAATCAATGAATATTGTAAATGCACAAACAGTAATATCTCCACATTGCAAGGTGCAATTCTGAAATTTTTTGCTTTTTCCTGTTAATCCTAGCATGATAAAGAAGATTCAAAGAGAGTGAGATGCCAGCTCCTTTCATTCAGTCAGTAGCTTCAAACATTTCTGGTATATGAAAAACATGTTTTTCAATGGCAAAAATCAATGAATATTGTAAATGCACAAACAGTAATATCTCCACATTGCAAGGTGCAATTCTGAAATTTTTAGCTTTTTCCTGCTAATCCTAGCATGATAAAGAAGATTCAAAGAGAGTGAGATGCCAGCTCCTTTCATTCAGTCAGTAGCTTCAAACATTTCTGGTATATGAAAAACATGTTTTTCAATGGCAAAAATCAATGAATATTGTAAATGCACAAACAGTAATATCTCCACATTGCAAGGTGCAATTCTGAAATTTTTAGCTTTTTCCTGCTAATCCTAGCATGATAAAGAAGATTCAAAGAGAGTGAGATGCCAGCTCCTTTCATTCAGTCAGTAGCTTCAAACATTTCTGGTATATGAAAAACATGTTTTTCAATGGCAAAAATCAATGAATATTGTAAATGCACAAACAGTAATATCTCCACATTGCAAGGTGCAATTCTGAAATTTTTAGCTTTTTCCTGTTAATCCTAGCATGATAAAGAAGATTCAAAGAGAGTGAGATGCCAGCTCCTTTCATTCAGTCAGTAGCTTCAAACATTTCTGGTATATGAAAAACATGTTTTTCAATGGCAAAAATCAATGAATATTGTAAATGCACAAACAGTAATATCTCCACATTGCACGGTGCAATTCTGAAATTTTTTGCTTTTTCCTGCTAATCCTAGCATGATAAAGAAGATTCAAAGAGAGTGAGATGCCAGCTCCTTTCATTCAGTCAGTAGCTTCAAACATTTCTGGTATATGAAAAACATGTTTTTCAATGGCAAAAATCAATGAATATTGTAAATGCACAAACAGTAATATCTCCACATTGCACGGTGCAATTCTGAAATTTTTTGCTTTTTCCTGCAAATCCTAGCATGATAAAGAAGATTCAAAAAGAGTGAGATGCCAGCTCCTTTCATTCAGTCAGTAGCTTCAAACATTTCTGGACGTTTTTCAATGGCAAAAATCAATGAATATTGTAAATGCACAAACAGTAATATCTCCACATTGCAAGGTGCAATTCTGAAATTTTTTGCTTTTTCCTGTTAATCCTAGCATGATAAAGAAGATTCAAAGAGAGTGAGATGCCAGCTCCTTTCGTTCAGTCAGTAGCTTCAAACATTTCTGGTATATGAAAAACATGTTTTTCAATGGCAAAAATCAATGAATATTGTAAATGCACAAACAGTAATATCTCCACATTGCAAGGTGCAATTCTGAAATTTTTTGCTTTTTCCTGCTAATCCTAGCATGATAAAGAAGATTCAAAGAGAGTGAGATGCCAGCTCCTTTCATTCAGTCAGTAGCTTCAAACATTTCTGGTATATGAAAAACATGTTTTTCAATGGCAAAAATCAATGAATATTGTAAATGCACAAACAGTAATATCTCCACATTGCACGGTGCAATTCTGAAATTTTTAGCTTTTTCCTGTTAATCCTAGCATGATAAAGAAGATTCAAAGAGAGTGAGATGCCAGCTCCTTTCATTCAGTCAGTAGCTTCAAACATTTCTGGTATATGAAAAACATGTTTTTCAATGGCAAAAATCAATGAATATTGTAAATGCACAAACAGTAATATCTCCACATTGCACGGTGCAATTCTGAAATTTTTTGCTTTTTCCTGTTAATCCTAGCATGATAAAGAAGATTCAAAGAGAGTGAGATGCCAGCTCCTTTCATTCAGTCAGTAGCTTCAAACATTTCTGGTATATGAAAAACATGTTTTTCAATGGCAAAAATCAATGAATATTGTAAATGCACAAACAGTAATATCTCCACATTGCACGGTGCAATTCTGAAATTTTTAGCTTTTTCCTGCTAATCCTAGCATGATAAAGAAGATTCAAAGAGAGTGAGATGCCAGCTCCTTTCATTCAGTCAGTAGCTTCAAACATTTCTGGTATATGAAAAACATGTTTTTCAATGGCAAAAATCAATGAATATTGTAAATGCACAAACAGTAATATCTCCACATTGCAAGGTGCAATTCTGAAATTTTTTGCTTTTTCCTGTTAATCCTAGCATGATAAAGAAGATTCAAAGAGAGTGAGATGCCAGCTCCTTTCATTCAGTCAGTAGCTTCAAACATTTCTGGTATATGAAAAACATGTTTTTCAATGGCAAAAATCAATGAATATTGTAAATGCACAAACAGTAATATCTCCACATTGCAAGGTGCAATTCTGAAATTTTTTGCTTTTTCCTGTTAATCCTAGCATGATAAAGAAGATTCAAAGAGAGTGAGATGCCAGCTCCTTTCATTCAGTCAGTAGCTTCAAACATTTCTGGACGTTTTTCAATGGCAAAAATCAATGAATATTGTAAATGCACAAACAGTAATATCTCCACATTGCAAGGTGCAATTCTGAAATTTTTTGCTTTTTCCTGCTAATCCTAGCATGATAAAGAAGATTCAAAGAGAGTGAGATGCCGGCTCCTTTCATTCAGTCAGTAGCTTCAAACATTTCTGGTATATGAAAAACATGTTTTTCAATGGCAAAAATCAATGAATATTGTAAATGCACAAACAGTAATATCTCCACATTGCAAGGTGCAATTCTGAAATTTTTTGCTTTTTCCTGCTAATCCTAGCATGATAAAGAAGATTCAAAGAGAGTGAGATGCCAGCTCCTTTCATTCAGTCAGTAGCTTCAAACATTTCTGGACGTTTTTCAATGGCAAAAATCAATGAATATTGTAAATGCACAAACAGTAATATCTCCACATTGCACGGTGCAATTCTGAAATTTTTTGCTTTTTCCTGCTAATCCTAGCATGATAAAGAAGATTCAAAGAGAGTGAGATGCCAGCTCCTTTCATTCAGTCAGTAGCTTCAAACATTTCTGGTATATGAAAAACATGTTTTTCAATGGCAAAAATCAATGAATATTGTAAATGCACAAACAGTAATATCTCCACATTGCACGGTGCAATTCTGAAATTTTTAGCTTTTTCCTGTTAATCCTAGCATGATAAAGAAGATTCAAAGAGAGTGAGATGCCAGCTCCTTTCATTCAGTCAGTAGCTTCAAACATTTCTGGTATATGAAAAACATGTTTTTCAATGGCAAAAATCAATGAATATTGTAAATGCACAAACAGTAATATCTCCACATTGCAAGGTGCAATTCTGAAATTTTTAGCTTTTTCCTGTTAATCCTAGCATGATAAAGAAGATTCAAAGAGAGTGAGATGCCAGCTCCTTTCATTCAGTCAGTAGCTTCAAACATTTCTGGACGTTTTTCAATGGCAAAAATCAATGAATATTGTAAATGCACAAACAGTAATATCTCCACATTGCAAGGTGCAATTCTGAAATTTTTTGCTTTTTCCTGCTAATCCTAGCATGATAAAGAAGATTCAAAGAGAGTGAGATGCCAGCTCCTTTCATTCAGTCAGTAGCTTCAAACATTTCTGGACGTTTTTCAATGGCAAAAATCAATGAATATTGTAAATGCACAAACAGTAATATCTCCACATTGCACGGTGCAATTCTGAAATTTTTAGCTTTTTCCTGCTAATCCTAGCATGATAAAGAAGATTCAAAGAGAGTGAGATGCCAGCTCCTTTCATTCAGTCAGTAGCTTCAAACATTTCTGGTATATGAAAAACATGTTTTTCAATGGCAAAAATCAATGAATATTGTAAATGCACAAACAGTAATATCTCCACATTGCAAGGTGCAATTCTGAAATTTTTTGCTTTTTCCTGTTAATCCTAGCATGATAAAGAAGATTCAAAGAGAGTGAGATGCCAGCTCCTTTCATTCAGTTAGTAGCTTCAAACATTTCTGGACGTTTTTCAATGGCAAAAATCAATGAATATTGTAAATGCACAAACAGTAATATCTCCACATTGCACGGTGCAATTCTGAAATTTTTAGCTTTTTCCTGTTAATCCTAGCATGATAAAGAAGATTCAAAGAGAGTGAGATGCCAGCTCCTTTCATTCAGTCAGTAGCTTCAAACATTTCTGGTATATGAAAAACATGTTTTTCAATGGCAAAAATCAATGAATATTGTAAATGCACAAACAGTAATATCTCCACATTGCACGGTGCAATTCTGAAATTTTTTGCTTTTTCCTGTTAATCCTAGCATGAAAAAGAAGATTCAAAGAGAGTGAGATGCCAGCTCCTTTCATTCAGTCAGTAGCTTCAAACATTTCTGGTATATGAAAAACATGTTTTTCAATGGCAAAAATCAATGAATATTGTAAATGCACAAACAGTAATATCTCCACATTGCACGGTGCAATTCTGAAATTTTTAGCTTTTTCCTGCTAATCCTAGCATGATAAAGAAGATTCAAAGAGAGTGAGATGCCAGCTCCTTTCATTCAGTCAGTAGCTTCAAACATTTCTGGTATATGAAAAACATGTTTTTCAATGGCAAAAATCAATGAATATTGTAAATGCACAAACAGTAATATCTCCACATTGCACGGTGCAATTCTGAAATTTTTAGCTTTTTCCTGTTAATCCTAGCATGATAAAGAAGATTCAAAGAGAGTGAGATGCCAGCTCCTTTCATTCAGTCAGTAGCTTCAAACATTTCTGGTATATGAAAAACATGTTTTTCAATGGCAAAAATCAATGAATATTGTAAATGCACAAACAGTAATATCTCCACATTGCACGGTGCAATTCTGAAATTTTTAGCTTTTTCCTGCTAATCCTAGCATGATAAAGAAGATTCAAAGAGAGTGAGATGCCAGCTCCTTTCATTCAGTCAGTAGCTTCAAACATTTCTGGTATATGAAAAACATGTTTTTCAATGGCAAAAATCAATGAATATTGTAAATGCACAAACAGTAATATCTCCACATTGCAAGGTGCAATTCTGAAATTTTTAGCTTTTTCCTGCTAATCCTAGCATGATAAAGAAGATTCAAAGAGAGTGAGATGCCAGCTCCTTTCATTCAGTCAGTAGCTTCAAACATTTCTGGTATATGAAAAACATGTTTTTCAATGGCAAAAATCAATGAATATTGTAAATGCACAAACAGTAATATCTCCACATTGCAAGGTGCAATTCTGAAATTTTTGGCTTTTTCCTGTTAATCCTAGCATGATAAAGAAGATTCAAAGAGAGTGAGATGCCAGCTCCTTTCATTCAGTCAGTAGCTTCAAACATTTCTGGTATATGAAAAACATGTTTTTCAATGGCAAAAATCAATGAATATTGTAAATGCACAAACAGTAATATCTCCACATTGCAAGGTGCAATTCTGAAATTTTTAGCTTTTTCCTGCTAATCCTAGCATGATAAAGAAGATTCAAAGAGAGTGAGATGCCAGCTCCTTTCATTCAGTCAGTAGCTTCAAACATTTCTGGTATATGAAAAACATGTTTTTCAATGGCAAAAATCAATGAATATTGTAAATGCACAAACAGTAATATCTCCACATTGCAAGGTGCAATTCTGAAATTTTTAGCTTTTTCCTGCTAATCCTAGCATGATAAAGAAGATTCAAAGAGAGTGAGATGCCAGCTCCTTTCATTCAGTCAGTAGCTTCAAACATTTCTGGTATATGAAAAACATGTTTTTCAATGGCAAAAATCAATGAATATTGTAAATGCACAAACAGTAATATCTCCACATTGCAAGGTGCAATTCTGAAATTTTTAGCTTTTTCCTGTTAATCCTAGCATGATAAAGAAGATTCAAAGAGAGTGAGATGCCAGCTCCTTTCATTCAGTCAGTAGCTTCAAACATTTCTGGTATATGAAAAACATGTTTTTCAATGGCAAAAATCAATGAATATTGTAAATGCACAAACAGTAATATCTCCACATTGCACGGTGCAATTCTGAAATTTTTTGCTTTTTCCTGCTAATCCTAGCATGATAAAGAAGATTCAAAGAGAGTGAGATGCCAGCTCCTTTCATTCAGTCAGTAGCTTCAAACATTTCTGGTATATGAAAAACATGTTTTTCAATGGCAAAAATCAATGAATATTGTAAATGCACAAACAGTAATATCTCCACATTGCACGGTGCAATTCTGAAATTTTTTGCTTTTTCCTGCAAATCCTAGCATGATAAAGAAGATTCAAAAAGAGTGAGATGCCAGCTCCTTTCATTCAGTCAGTAGCTTCAAACATTTCTGGACGTTTTTCAATGGCAAAAATCAATGAATATTGTAAATGCACAAACAGTAATATCTCCACATTGCAAGGTGCAATTCTGAAATTTTTTGCTTTTTCCTGTTAATCCTAGCATGATAAAGAAGATTCAAAGAGAGTGAGATGCCAGCTCCTTTCGTTCAGTCAGTAGCTTCAAACATTTCTGGTATATGAAAAACATGTTTTTCAATGGCAAAAATCAATGAATATTGTAAATGCACAAACAGTAATATCTCCACATTGCAAGGTGCAATTCTGAAATTTTTTGCTTTTTCCTGCTAATCCTAGCATGATAAAGAAGATTCAAAGAGAGTGAGATGCCAGCTCCTTTCATTCAGTCAGTAGCTTCAAACATTTCTGGTATATGAAAAACATGTTTTTCAATGGCAAAAATCAATGAATATTGTAAATGCACAAACAGTAATATCTCCACATTGCACGGTGCAATTCTGAAATTTTTAGCTTTTTCCTGTTAATCCTAGCATGATAAAGAAGATTCAAAGACAGTGAGATGCCAGCTCCTTTCATTCAGTCAGTAGCTTCAAACATTTCTGGTATATGAAAAACATGTTTTTCAATGGCAAAAATCAATGAATATTGTAAATGCACAAACAGTAATATCTCCACATTGCACGGTGCAATTCTGAAATTTTTTGCTTTTTCCTGTTAATCCTAGCATGATAAAGAAGATTCAAAGAGAGTGAGATGCCAGCTCCTTTCATTCAGTCAGTAGCTTCAAACATTTCTGGTATATGAAAAACATGTTTTTCAATGGCAAAAATCAATGAATATTGTAAATGCACAAACAGTAATATCTCCACATTGCACGGTGCAATTCTGAAATTTTTAGCTTTTTCCTGCTAATCCTAGCATGATAAAGAAGATTCAAAGAGAGTGAGATGCCAGCTCCTTTCATTCAGTCAGTAGCTTCAAACATTTCTGGTATATGAAAAACATGTTTTTCAATGGCAAAAATCAATGAATATTGTAAATGCACAAACAGTAATATCTCCACATTGCAAGGTGCAATTCTGAAATTTTTTGCTTTTTCCTGTTAATCCTAGCATGATAAAGAAGATTCAAAGAGAGTGAGATGCCAGCTCCTTTCATTCAGTCAGTAGCTTCAAACATTTCTGGTATATGAAAAACATGTTTTTCAATGGCAAAAATCAATGAATATTGTAAATGCACAAACAGTAATATCTCCACATTGCAAGGTGCAATTCTGAAATTTTTTGCTTTTTCCTGTTAATCCTAGCATGATAAAGAAGATTCAAAGAGAGTGAGATGCCAGCTCCTTTCATTCAGTCAGTAGCTTCAAACATTTCTGGACGTTTTTCAATGGCAAAAATCAATGAATATTGTAAATGCACAAACAGTAATATCTCCACATTGCAAGGTGCAATTCTGAAATTTTTTGCTTTTTCCTGCTAATCCTAGCATGATAAAGAAGATTCAAAGAGAGTGAGATGCCAGCTCCTTTCATTCAGTCAGTAGCTTCAAACATTTCTGGTATATGAAAAACATGTTTTTCAATGGCAAAAATCAATGAATATTGTAAATGCACAAACAGTAATATCTCCACATTGCAAGGTGCAATTCTGAAATTTTTTGCTTTTTCCTGCTAATCCTAGCATGATAAAGAAGATTCAAAGAGAGTGAGATGCCAGCTCCTTTCATTCAGTCAGTAGCTTCAAACATTTCTGGACGTTTTTCAATGGCAAAAATCAATGAATATTGTAAATGCACAAACAGTAATATCTCCACATTGCACGGTGCAATTCTGAAATTTTTTGCTTTTTCCTGCTAATCCTAGCATGATAAAGAAGATTCAAAGAGAGTGAGATGCCAGCTCCTTTCATTCAGTCAGTAGCTTCAAACATTTCTGGTATATGAAAAACATGTTTTTCATTGGCAAAAATCAATGAATATTGTAAATGCACAAACAGTAATATCTCCACATTGCACGGTGCAATTCTGAAATTTTTAGCTTTTTCCTGTTAATCCTAGCATGATAAAGAAGATTCAAAGAGAGTGAGATGCCAGCTCCTTTCATTCAGTCAGTAGCTTCAAACATTTCTGGTATATGAAAAACATGTTTTTCAATGGCAAAAATCAATGAATATTGTAAATGCACAAACAGTAATATCTCCACATTGCAAGGTGCAATTCTGAAATTTTTAGCTTTTTCCTGTTAATCCTAGCATGATAAAGAAGATTCAAAGAGAGTGAGATGCCAGCTCCTTTCATTCAGTCAGTAGCTTCAAACATTTCTGGACGTTTTTCAATGGCAAAAATCAATGAATATTGTAAATGCACAAACAGTAATATCTCCACATTGCAAGGTGCAATTCTGAAATTTTTTGCTTTTTCCTGCTAATCCTAGCATGATAAAGAAGATTCAAAGAGAGTGAGATGCCAGCTCCTTTCATTCAGTCAGTAGCTTCAAACATTTCTGGACGTTTTTCAATGGCAAAAATCAATGAATATTGTAAATGCACAAACAGTAATATCTCCACATTGCACGGTGCAATTCTGAAATTTTTAGCTTTTTCCTGCTAATCCTAGCATGATAAAGAAGATTCAAAGAGAGTGAGATGCCAGCTCCTTTCATTCAGTCAGTAGCTTCAAACATTTCTGGTATATGAAAAACATGTTTTTCAATGGCAAAAATCAATGAATATTGTAAATGCACAAACAGTAATATCTCCACATTGCAAGGTGCAATTCTGAAATTTTTTGCTTTTTCCTGTTAATCCTAGCATGATAAAGAAGATTCAAAGAGAGTGAGATGCCAGCTCCTTTCATTCAGTTTGTAGCTTCAAACATTTCTGGACGTTTTTCAATGGCAAAAATCAATGAATATTGTAAATGCACAAACAGTAATATCTCCACATTGCACGGTGCAATTCTGAAATTTTTAGCTTTTTCCTGTTAATCCTAGCATGATAAAGAAGATTCAAAGAGAGTGAGATGCCAGCTCCTTTCATTCAGTCAGTAGCTTCAAACATTTCTGGTATATGAAAAACATGTTTTTCAATGGCAAAAATCAATGAATATTGTAAATGCACAAACAGTAATATCTCCACATTGCAAGGTGCAATTCTGAAATTTTTTGCTTTTTCCTGCTAATCCTAGCATGATAAAGAAGATTCAAAGAGAGTGAGATGCCAGCTCCTTTCATTCAGTCAGTAGCTTCAAACATTTCTGGTATATGAAAAACATGTTTTTCAATGGCAAAAATCAATGAATATTGTAAATGCACAAACAGTAATATCTCCACATTGCACGGTGCAATTCTGAAATTTTTAGCTTTTTCCTGTTAATCCTAGCATGATAAAGAAGATTCAAAGACAGTGAGATGCCAGCTCCTTTCATTCAGTCAGTAGCTTCAAACATTTCTGGTATATGAAAAACATGTTTTTCAATGGCAAAAATCAATGAATATTGTAAATGCACAAACAGTAATATCTCCACATTGCACGGTGCAATTCTGAAATTTTTTGCTTTTTCCTGTTAATCCTAGCATGATAAAGAAGATTCAAAGAGAGTGAGATGCCAGCTCCTTTCATTCAGTCAGTAGCTTCAAACATTTCTGGTATATGAAAAACATGTTTTTCAATGGCAAAAATCAATGAATATTGTAAATGCACAAACAGTAATATCTCCACATTGCACGGTGCAATTCTGAAATTTTTAGCTTTTTCCTGCTAATCCTAGCATGATAAAGAAGATTCAAAGAGAGTGAGATGCCAGCTCCTTTCATTCAGTCAGTAGCTTCAAACATTTCTGGTATATGAAAAACATGTTTTTCAATGGCAAAAATCAATGAATATTGTAAATGCACAAACAGTAATATCTCCACATTGCAAGGTGCAATTCTGAAATTTTTTGCTTTTTCCTGTTAATCCTAGCATGATAAAGAAGATTCAAAGAGAGTGAGATGCCAGCTCCTTTCATTCAGTCAGTAGCTTCAAACATTTCTGGTATATGAAAAACATGTTTTTCAATGGCAAAAATCAATGAATATTGTAAATGCACAAACAGTAATATCTCCACATTGCAAGGTGCAATTCTGAAATTTTTTGCTTTTTCCTGTTAATCCTAGCATGATAAAGAAGATTCAAAGAGAGTGAGATGCCAGCTCCTTTCATTCAGTCAGTAGCTTCAAACATTTCTGGACGTTTTTCAATGGCAAAAATCAATGAATATTGTAAATGCACAAACAGTAATATCTCCACATTGCAAGGTGCAATTCTGAAATTTTTTGCTTTTTCCTGCTAATCCTAGCATGATAAAGAAGATTCAAAGAGAGTGAGATGCCAGCTCCTTTCATTCAGTCAGTAGCTTCAAACATTTCTGGTATATGAAAAACATGTTTTTCAATGGCAAAAATCAATGAATATTGTAAATGCACAAACAGTAATATCTCCACATTGCAAGGTGCAATTCTGAAATTTTTTGCTTTTTCCTGCTAATCCTAGCATGATAAAGAAGATTCAAAGAGAGTGAGATGCCAGCTCCTTTCATTCAGTCAGTAGCTTCAAACATTTCTGGACGTTTTTCAATGGCAAAAATCAATGAATATTGTAAATGCACAAACAGTAATATCTCCACATTGCACGGTGCAATTCTGAAATTTTTTGCTTTTTCCTGCTAATCCTAGCATGATAAAGAAGATTCAAAGAGAGTGAGATGCCAGCTCCTTTCATTCAGTCAGTAGCTTCAAACATTTCTGGTATATGAAAAACATGTTTTTCATTGGCAAAAATCAATGAATATTGTAAATGCACAAACAGTAATATCTCCACATTGCACGGTGCAATTCTGAAATTTTTAGCTTTTTCCTGTTAATCCTAGCATGATAAAGAAGATTCAAAGAGAGTGAGATGCCAGCTCCTTTCATTCAGTCAGTAGCTTCAAACATTTCTGGTATATGAAAAACATGTTTTTCAATGGCAAAAATCAATGAATATTGTAAATGCACAAACAGTAATATCTCCACATTGCAAGGTGCAATTCTGAAATTTTTAGCTTTTTCCTGTTAATCCTAGCATGATAAAGAAGATTCAAAGAGAGTGAGATGCCAGCTCCTTTCATTCAGTCAGTAGCTTCAAACATTTCTGGACGTTTTTCAATGGCAAAAATCAATGAATATTGTAAATGCACAAACAGTAATATCTCCACATTGCAAGGTGCAATTCTGAAATTTTTTGCTTTTTCCTGCTAATCCTAGCATGATAAAGAAGATTCAAAGAGAGTGAGATGCCAGCTCCTTTCATTCAGTCAGTAGCTTCAAACATTTCTGGACGTTTTTCAATGGCAAAAATCAATGAATATTGTAAATGCACAAACAGTAATATCTCCACATTGCACGGTGCAATTCTGAAATTTTTAGCTTTTTCCTGCTAATCCTAGCATGATAAAGAAGATTCAAAGAGAGTGAGATGCCAGCTCCTTTCATTCAGTCAGTAGCTTCAAACATTTCTGGTATATGAAAAACATGTTTTTCAATGGCAAAAATCAATGAATATTGTAAATGCACAAACAGTAATATCTCCACATTGCAAGGTGCAATTCTGAAATTTTTTGCTTTTTCCTGTTAATCCTAGCATGATAAAGAAGATTCAAAGAGAGTGAGATGCCAGCTCCTTTCATTCAGTTTGTAGCTTCAAACATTTCTGGACGTTTTTCAATGGCAAAAATCAATGAATATTGTAAATGCACAAACAGTAATATCTCCACATTGCACGGTGCAATTCTGAAATTTTTAGCTTTTTCCTGTTAATCCTAGCATGATAAAGAAGATTCAAAGAGAGTGAGATGCCAGCTCCTTTCATTCAGTCAGTAGCTTCAAACATTTCTGGTATATGAAAAACATGTTTTTCAATGGCAAAAATCAATGAATATTGTAAATGCACAAACAGTAATATCTCCACATTGCACGGTGCAATTCTGAAATTTTTTGCTTTTTCCTGTTAATCCTAGCATGAAAAAGAAGATTCAAAGAGAGTGAGATGCCAGCTCCTTTCATTCAGTCAGTAGCTTCAAACATTTCTGGTATATGAAAAACATGTTTTTCAATGGCAAAAATCAATGAATATTGTAAATGCACAAACAGTAATATCTCCACATTGCACGGTGCAATTCTGAAATTTTTAGCTTTTTCCTGCTAATCCTAGCATGATAAAGAAGATTCAAAGAGAGTGAGATGCCAGCTCCTTTCATTCAGTCAGTAGCTTCAAACATTTCTGGTATATGAAAAACATGTTTTTCAATGGCAAAAATCAATGAATATTGTAAATGCACAAACAGTAATATCTCCACATTGCAAGGTGCAATTCTGAAATTTTTTGCTTTTTCCTGTTAATCCTAGCATGATAAAGAAGATTCAAAGAGAGTGAGATGCCAGCTCCTTTCATTCAGTCAGTAGCTTCAAACATTTCTGGTATATGAAAAACATGTTTTTCAATGGCAAAAATCAATGAATATTGTAAATGCACAAACAGTAATATCTCCACATTGCACGGTGCAATTCTGAAATTTTTTGCTTTTTCCTGTTAATCCTAGCATGATAAAGAAGATTCAAAGAGAGTGAGATGCCAGCTCCTTTCATTCAGTCAGTAGCTTCAAACATTTCTGGACGTTTTTCAATGGCAAAAATCAATGAATATTGTAAATGCACAAACAGTAATATCTCCACATTGCACGGTGCAATTCTGAAATTTTTTGCTTTTTCCTGCTAATCCTAGCATGATAAAGAAGATTCAAAGAGAGTGAGATGCCAGCTCCTTTCATTCAGTCAGTAGCTTCAAACATTTCTGGTATATGAAAAACATGTTTTTCAATGGCAAAAATCAATGAATATTGTAAATGCACAAACAGTAATATCTCCACATTGCACGGTGCAATTCTGAAATTTTTAGCTTTTTCCTGTTAATCCTAGCATGATAAAGAAGATTCAAAGAGAGTGAGATGCCAGCTCCTTTCATTCAGTCAGTAGCTTCAAACATTTCTGGACGTTTTTCAATGGCAAAAATCAATGAATATTGTAAATGCACAAACAGTAATATCTCCACATTGCAAGGTGCAATTCTGAAATTTTTAGCTTTTTCCTGTTAATCCTAGCATGATAAAGAAGATTCAAAGAGAGTGAGATGCCAGCTCCTTTCATTCAGTCAGTAGCTTCAAACATTTCTGGTATATGAAAAACATGTTTTTCAATGGCAAAAATCAATGAATATTGTAAATGCACAAACAGTAATATCTCCACATTGCAAGGTGCAATTCTGAAATTTTTAGCTTTTTCCTGTTAATCCTAGCATGATAAAGAAGATTCAAAGAGAGTGAGATGCCAGCTCCTTTCATTCAGTCAGTAGCTTCAAACATTTCTGGTATATGAAAAACATGTTTTTCAATGGCAAAAATCAATGAATATTGTAAATGCACAAACAGTAATATCTCCACATTGCACGGTGCAATTCTGAAATTTTTTGCTTTTTCCTGCTAATCCTAGCATGATAAAGAAGATTCAAAGAGAGTGAGATGCCAGCTCCTTTCATTCAGTCAGTAGCTTCAAACATTTCTGGTATATGAAAAACATGTTTTTCAATGGCAAAAATCAATGAATATTGTAAATGCACAAACAGTAATATCTCCACATTGCACGGTGCAATTCTGAAATTTTTTGCTTTTTCCTGTTAATCCTAGCATGATAAAGAAGATTCAAAGAGAGTGAGATGCCAGCTCCTTTCATTCAGTCAGTAGCTTCAAACATTTCTGGTATATGAAAAACATGTTTTTCAATGGCAAAAATCAATGAATATTGTAAATGAACAAACAGTAATATCTCCACATTGCAAGGTGCAATTCTGAAATTTTTTGCTTTTTCCTGCTAATCCTAGCATGATAAAGAAGATTCAAAGAGAGTGAGATGCCAGCTCCTTTCATTCAGTCAGTAGCTTCAAACATTTCTGGTATATGAAAAACATGTTTTTCAATGGCAAAAATCAATGAATATTGTAAATGCACAAACAGTAATATCTCCACATTGCAAGGTGCAATTCTGAAATTTTTAGCTTTTTCCTGTTAATCCTAGCATGATAAAGAAGATTCAAAGAGAGTGAGATGCCAGCTCCTTTCATTCAGTCAGTAGCTTCAAACATTTCTGGACGTTTTTCAATGGCAAAAATCAATGAATATTGTAAATGCACAAACAGTAATATCTCCACATTGCAAGGTGCAATTCTGAAATTTTTTGCTTTTTCCTGCTAATCCTAGCATGATAAAGAAGATTCAAAGAGAGTGAGATGCCAGCTCCTTTCATTCAGTCAGTAGCTTCAAACATTTCTGGTATATGAAAAACATGTTTTTCAATGGCAAAAATCAATGAATATTGTAAATGCACAAACAGTAATATCTCCACATTGCACGGTGCAATTCTGAAATTTTTAGCTTTTTCCTGTTAATCCTAGCATGATAAAGAAGATTCAAAGAGAGTGAGATGCCAGCTCCTTTCATTCAGTCAGTAGCTTCAAACATTTCTGGTATATGAAAAACATGTTTTTCAATGGCAAAAATCAATGAATATTGTAAATGCACAAACAGTAATATCTCCACATTGCACGGTGCAATTCTGAAATTTTTTGCTTTTTCCTGCTAATCCTAGCATGATAAAGAAGATTCAAAGAGAGTGAGATGCCAGCTCCTTTCATTCAGTCAGTAGCTTCAAACATTTCTGGTATATGAAAAACATGTTTTTCAATGGCAAAAATCAATGAATATTGTAAATGCACAAACAGTAATATCTCCACATTGCAAGGTGCAATTCTGAAATTTTTTGCTTTTTCCTGTTAATCCTAGCATGATAAAGAAGATTCAAAGAGAGTGAGATGCCAGCTCCTTTCATTCAGTCAGTAGCTTCAAACATTTCTGGTATATGAAAAACATGTTTTTCAATGGCAAAAATCAATGAATATTGTAAATGCACAAACAGTAATATCTCCACATTGCACGGTGCAATTCTGAAATTTTTAGCTTTTTCCTGTTAATCCTAGCATGATAAAGAAGATTCAAAGAGAGTGAGATGCCAGCTCCTTTCATTCAGTCAGTAGCTTCAAACATTTCTGGTATATGAAAAACATGTTTTTCAATGGCAAAAATCAATGAATATTGTAAATGCACAAACAGTAATATCTCCACATTGCACGGTGCAATTCTGAAATTTTTTGCTTTTTCCTGCTAATCCTAGCATGATAAAGAAGATTCAAAGAGAGTGAGATGCCAGCTCCTTTCATTCAGTCAGTAGCTTCAAACATTTCTGGTATATGAAAAACATGTTTTTCAATGGCAAAAATCAATGAATATTGTAAATGCACAAACAGTAATATCTCCACATTGCACGGTGCAATTCTGAAATTTTTAGCTTTTTCCTGTTAATCCTAGCATGATAAAGAAGATTCAAAGAGAGTGAGATGCCAGCTCCTTTCATTCAGTCAGTAGCTTCAAACATTTCTGGTATATGAAAAACATGTTTTTCAATGGCAAAAATCAATGAATATTGTAAATGCACAAACAGTAATATCTCCACATTGCACGGTGCAATTCTGAAATTTTTAGCTTTTTCCTGTTAATCCTAGCATGATAAAGAAGATTCAAAGAGAGTGAGATGCCAGCTCCTTTCATTCAGTCAGTAGCTTCAAACATTTCTGGTATATGAAAAACATGTTTTTCAATGGCAAAAATCAATGAATATTGTAAATGCACAAACAGTAATATCTCCACATTGCAAGGTGCAATTCTGAAATTTTTAGCTTTTTCCTGTTAATCCTAGCATGATAAAGAAGATTCAAAGAGAGTGAGATGCCAGCTCCTTTCATTCAGTCAGTAGCTTCAAACATTTCTGGACGTTTTTCAATGGCAAAAATCAATGAATATTGTAAATGCACAAACAGTAATATCTCCACATTGCACGGTGCAATTCTGAAATTTTTAGCTTTTTCCTGCTAATCCTAGCATGATAAAGAAGATTCAAAGAGAGTGAGATGCCAGCTCCTTTCATTCAGTCAGTAGCTTCAAACATTTCTGGTATATGAAAAACATGTTTTTCAATGGCAAAAATCAATGAATATTGTAAATGCACAAACAGTAATATCTCCACATTGCAAGGTGCAATTCTGAAATTTTTAGCTTTTTCCTGTTAATCCTAGCATGATAAAGAAGATTCAAAGAGAGTGAGATGCCAGCTCCTTTCATTCAGTCAGTAGCTTCAAACATTTCTGGTATATGAAAAACATGTTTTTCAATGGCAAAAATCAATGAATATTGTAAATGCACAAACAGTAATATCTCCACATTGCAAGGTGCAATTCTGAAATTTTTTGCTTTTTCCTGTTAATCCTAGCATGATAAAGAAGATTCAAAGAGAGTGAGATGCCAGCTCCTTTCATTCAGTCAGTAGCTTCAAACATTTCTGGACGTTTTTCAATGGCAAAAATCAATGAATATTGTAAATGCACAAACAGTAATATCTCCACATTGCAAGGTGCAATTCTGAAATTTTTAGCTTTTTCCTGCTAATCCTAGCATGATAAAGAAGATTCAAAGAGAGTGAGATGCCAGCTCCTTTCATTCAGTCAGTAGCTTCAAACATTTCTGGTATATGAAAAACATGTTTTTCAATGGCAAAAATCAATGAATATTGTAAATGCACAAACAGTAATATCTCCACATTGCACGGTGCAATTCTGAAATTTTTAGCTTTTTCCTGTTAATCCTAGCATGATAAAGAAGATTCAAAGAGAGTGAGATGCCAGCTCCTTTCATTCAGTCAGTAGCTTCAAACATTTCTGGTATATGAAAAACATGTTTTTCAATGGCAAAAATCAATGAATATTGTAAATGCACAAACAGTAATATCTCCACATTGCAAGGTGCAATTCTGAAATTTTTAGCTTTTTCCTGCTAATCCTAGCATGATAAAGAAGATTCAAAGAGAGTGAGATGCCAGCTCCTTTCATTCAGTCAGTAGCTTCAAACATTTCTGGTATATGAAAAACATGTTTTTCAATGGCAAAAATCAATGAATATTGTAAATGCACAAACAGTAATATCTCCACATTGCACGGTGCAATTCTGAAATTTTTAGCTTTTTCCTGTTAATCCTAGCATGATAAAGAAGATTCAAAGAGAGTGAGATGCCAGCTCCTTTCATTCAGTCAGTAGCTTCAAACATTTCTGGTATATGAAAAACATGTTTTTCAATGGCAAAAATCAATGAATATTGTTAATGCACAAACAGTAATATCTCCACATTGCACGGTGCAATTCTGAAATTTTTAGCTTTTTCCTGTTAATCCTAGCATGATAAAGAAGATTCAAAGAGAGTGAGATGCCAGCTCCTTTCATTCAGTCAGTAGCTTCAAACATTTCTGGTATATGAAAAACATGTTTTTCAATGGCAAAAATCAATGAATATTGTAAATGCACAAACAGTAATATCTCCACATTGCAAGGTGCAATTCTGAAATTTTTAGCTTTTTCCTGCTAATCCTAGCATGATAAAGAAGATTCAAAGAGAGTGAGATGCCAGCTCCTTTCATTCAGTCAGTAGCTTCAAACATTTCTGGTATATGAAAAACATGTTTTTCAATGGCAAAAATCAATGAATATTGTAAATGCACAAACAGTAATATCTCCACATTGCACGGTGCAATTCTGAAATTTTTAGCTTTTTCCTGTTAATCCTAGCATGATAAAGAAGATTCAAAGAGAGTGAGATGCCAGCTCCTTTCATTCAGTCAGTAGCTTCAAACATTTCTGGTATATGAAAAACATGTTTTTCAATGTCAAAAATCAATGAATATTGTAAATGCACAAACAGTAATATCTCCACATTGCACGGTGCAATTCTGAAATTTTTAGCTTTTTCCTGTTAATCCTAGCATGATAAAGAAGATTCAAAGAGAGTGAGATGCCAGCTCCTTTCATTCAGTCAGTAGCTTCAAACATTTCTGGACGTTTTTCAATGGCAAAAATCAATGAATATTGTAAATGCACAAACAGTAATATCTCCACATTGCACGGTGCAATTCTGAAATTTTTAGCTTTTTCCTGCTAATCCTAGCATGATAAAGAAGATTCAAAGAGAGTGAGATGCCAGCTCCTTTCATTCAGTCAGTAGCTTCAAACATTTCTGGTATATGAAAAACATGTTTTTCAATGGCAAAAATCAATGAATATTGTAAATGCACAAACAGTAATATCTCCACATTGCAAGGTGCAATTCTGAAATTTTTAGCTTTTTCCTGTTAATCCTAGCATGATAAAGAAGATTCAAAGAGAGTGAGATGCCAGCTCCTTTCATTCAGTCAGTAGCTTCAAACATTTCTGGTATATGAAAAACATGTTTTTCAATGGCAAAAATCAATGAATATTGTAAATGCACAAACAGTAATATCTCCACATTGCAAGGTGCAATTCTGAAATTTTTTGCTTTTTCCTGCTAATCCTAGCATGATAAAGAAGATTCAAAGAGAGTGAGATGCCAGCTCCTTTCATTCAGTCAGTAGCTTCAAACATTTCTGGTATATGAAAAACATGTTTTTCAATGGCAAAAATCAATGAATATTGTAAATGCACAAACAGTAATATCTCCACATTGCAAGGTGCAATTCTGAAATTTTTAGCTTTTTCCTGTTAATCCTAGCATGATAAAGAAGATTCAAAGAGAGTGAGATGCCAGCTCCTTTCATTCAGTCAGTAGCTTCAAACATTTCTGGACGTTTTTCAATGGCAAAAATCAATGAATATTGTAAATGCACAAACAGTAATATCTCCACATTGCAAGGTGCAATTCTGAAATTTTTAGCTTTTTCCTGTTAATCCTAGCATGATAAAGAAGATTCAAAGAGAGTGAGATGCCAGCTCCTTTCATTCAGTCAGTAGCTTCAAACATTTCTGGTATATGAAAAACATGTTTTTCAATGGCAAAAATCAATGAATATTGTAAATGCACAAACAGTAATATCTCCACATTGCACGGTGCAATTCTGAAATTTTTAGCTTTTTCCTGTTAATCCTAGCATGATAAAGAAGATTCAAAGAGAGTGAGATGCCAGCTCCTTTCATTCAGTCAGTAGCTTCAAACATTTCTGGTATATGAAAAACATGTTTTTCAATGGCAAAAATCAATGAATATTGTAAATGCACAAACAGTAATATCTCCACATTGCAAGGTGCAATTCTGAAATTTTTAGCTTTTTCCTGCTAATCCTAGCATGATAAAGAAGATTCAAAGAGAGTGAGATGCCAGCTCCTTTCATTCAGTCAGTAGCTTCAAACATTTCTGGTATATGAAAAACATGTTTTTCAATGGCAAAAATCAATGAATATTGTAAATGCACAAACAGTAATATCTCCACATTGCACGGTGCAATTCTGAAATTTTTAGCTTTTTCCTGTTAATCCTAGCATGATAAAGAAGATTCAAAGAGAGTGAGATGCCAGCTCCTTTCATTCAGTCAGTAGCTTCAAACATTTCTGGTATATGAAAAACATGTTTTTCAATGGCAAAAATCAATGAATATTGTAAATGCACAAACAGTAATATCTCCACATTGCAAGGTGCAATTCTGAAATTTTTAGCTTTTTCCTGCTAATCCTAGCATGATAAAGAAGATTCAAAGAGAGTGAGATGCCAGCTCCTTTCATTCAGTCAGTAGCTTCAAACATTTCTGGTATATGAAAAACATGTTTTTCAATGGCAAAAATCAATGAATATTGTAAATGCACAAACAGTAATATCTCCACATTGCACGGTGCAATTCTGAAATTTTTAGCTTTTTCCTGTTAATCCTAGCATGATAAAGAAGATTCAAAGAGAGTGAGATGCCAGCTCCTTTCATTCAGTCAGTAGCTTCAAACATTTCTGGTATATGAAAAACATGTTTTTCAATGGCAAAAATCAATGAATATTGTAAATGCACAAACAGTAATATCTCCACATTGCACGGTGCAATTCTGAAATTTTTAGCTTTATCCTGTTAATCCTAGCATGATAAAGAAGATTCAAAGAGAGTGAGATGCCAGCTCCTTTCATTCAGTCAGTAGCTTCAAACATTTCTGGACGTTTTTCAATGGCAAAAATCAATGAATATTGTAAATGCACAAACAGTAATATCTCCACATTGCACGGTGCAATTCTGAAATTTTTAGCTTTTTCCTGCTAATCCTAGCATGATAAAGAAGATTCAAAGAGAGTGAGATGCCAGCTCCTTTCATTCAGTCAGTAGCTTCAAACATTTCTGGTATATGAAAAACATGTTTTTCAATGGCAAAAATCAATGAATATTGTAAATGCACAAACAGTAATATCTCCACATTGCAAGGTGCAATTCTGAAATTTTTAGCTTTTTCCTGTTAATCCTAGCATGATAAAGAAGATTCAAAGAGAGTGAGATGCCAGCTCCTTTCATTCAGTCAGTAGCTTCAAACATTTCTGGTATATGAAAAACATGTTTTTCAATGGCAAAAATCAATGAATATTGTAAATGCACAAACAGTAATATCTCCACATTGCAAGGTGCAATTCTGAAATTTTTTGCTTTTTTCTGCTAATCCTAGCATGATAAAGAAGATTCAAAGAGAGTGAGATGCCAGCTCCTTTCATTCAGTCAGTAGCTTCAAACATTTCTGGTATATGAAAAACATGTTTTTCAATGGCAAAAATCAATGAATATTGTAAATGCACAAACAGTAATATCTCCACATTGCAAGGTGCAATTCTGAAATTTTTAGCTTTTTCCTGTTAATCCTAGCATGATAAAGAAGATTCAAAGAGAGTGAGATGCCAGCTCCTTTCATTCAGTCAGTAGCTTCAAACATTTCTGGACGTTTTTCAATGGCAAAAATCAATGAATATTGTAAATGCACAAACAGTAATATCTCCACATTGCAAGGTGCAATTCTGAAATTTTTAGCTTTTTCCTGTTAATCCTAGCATGATAAAGAAGATTCAAAGAGAGTGAGATGCCAGCTCCTTTCATTCAGTCAGTAGCTTCAAACATTTCTGGTATATGAAAAACATGTTTTTCAATGGCAAAAATCAATGAATATTGTAAATGCACAAACAGTAATATCTCCACATTGCACGGTGCAATTCTGAAATTTTTAGCTTTTTCCTGTTAATCCTAGCATGATAAAGAAGATTCAAAGAGAGTGAGATGCCAGCTCCTTTCATTCAGTCAGTAGCTTCAAACATTTCTGGTATATGAAAAACATGTTTTTCAATGGCAAAAATCAATGAATATTGTAAATGCACAAACAGTAATATCTCCACATTGCAAGGTGCAATTCTGAAATTTTTTGCTTTTTCCTGCTAATCCTAGCATGATAAAGAAGATTCAAAGAGAGTGAGATGCCAGCTCCTTTCATTCAGTCAGTAGCTTCAAACATTTCTGGTATATGAAAAACATGTTTTTCAATGGCAAAAATCAATGAATATTGTAAATGCACAAACAGTAATATCTCCACATTGCAAGGTGCAATTCTGAAATTTTTAGCTTTTTCCTGTTAATCCTAGCATGATAAAGAAGATTCAAAGAGAGTGAGATGCCAGCTCCTTTCATTCAGTCAGTAGCTTCAAACATTTCTGGTATATGAAAAACATGTTTTTCAATGGCAAAAATCAATGAATATTGTAAATGCACAAACAGTAATATCTCCACATTGCAAGGTGCAATTCTGAAATTTTTTGCTTTTTCCTGCTAATCCTAGCATGATAAAGAAGATTCAAAGAGAGTGAGATGCCAGCTCCTTTCATTCAGTCAGTAGCTTCAAACATTTCTGGTATATGAAAAACATGTTTTTCAATGGCAAAAATCAATGAATATTGTAAATGCACAAACAGTAATATCTCCACATTGCACGGTGCAATTCTGAAATTTTTAGCTTTTTCCTGTTAATCCTAGCATGATAAAGAAGATTCAAAGAGAGTGAGATGCCAGCTCCTTTCATTCAGTCAGTAGCTTCAAACATTTCTGGTATATGAAAAACATGTTTTTCAATGGCAAAAATCAATGAATATTGTAAATGCACAAACAGTAATATCTCCACATTGCAAGGTGCAATTCTGAAATTTTTTGCTTTTTCCTGCTAATCCTAGCATGATAAAGAAGATTCAAAGAGAGTGAGATGCCAGCTCCTTTCATTCAGTCAGTAGCTTCAAACATTTCTGGTATATGAAAAACATGTTTTTCAATGGCAAAAATCAATGAATATTGTAAATGCACAAACAGTAATATCTCCACATTGCACGGTGCAATTCTGAAATTTTTAGCTTTTTCCTGTTAATCCTAGCATGATAAAGAAGATTCAAAGAGAGTGAGATGCCAGCTCCTTTCATTCAGTCAGTAGCTTCAAACATTTCTGGACGTTTTTCAATGGCAAAAATCAATGAATATTGTAAATGCACAAACAGTAATATCTCCACATTGCAAGGTGCAATTCTGAAATTTTTAGCTTTTTCCTGTTAATCCTAGCATGATAAAGAAGATTCAAAGAGAGTGAGATGCCAGCTCCTTTCATTCAGTCAGTAGCTTCAAACATTTCTGGTATATGAAAAACATGTTTTTCAATGGCAAAAATCAATGAATATTGTAAATGCACAAACAGTAATATCTCCACATTGCAAGGTGCAATTCTGAAATTTTTTGCTTTTTCCTGCTAATCCTAGCATGATAAAGAAGATTCAAAGAGAGTGAGATGCCAGCTCCTTTCATTCAGTCAGTAGCTTCAAACATTTCTGGTATATGAAAAACATGTTTTTCAATGGCAAAAATCAATGAATATTGTAAATGCACAAACAGTAATATCTCCACATTGCACGGTGCAATTCTGAAATTTTTAGCTTTTTCCTGTTAATCCTAGCATGATAAAGAAGATTCAAAGAGAGTGAGATGCCAGCTCCTTTCATTCAGTCAGTAGCTTCAAACATTTCTGGTATATGAAAAACATGTTTTTCAATGGCAAAAATCAATGAATATTGTAAATGCACAAACAGTAATATCTCCACATTGCAAGGTGCAATTCTGAAATTTTTTGCTTTTTCCTGCTAATCCTAGCATGATAAAGAAGATTCAAAGAGAGTGAGATGCCAGCTCCTTTCATTCAGTCAGTAGCTTCAAACATTTCTGGTATATGAAAAACATGTTTTTCAATGGCAAAAATCAATGAATATTGTAAATGCACAAACAGTAATATCTCCACATTGCACGGTGCAATTCTGAAATTTTTTGCTTTTTCCTGTTAATCCTAGCATGATAAAGAAGATTCAAAGAGAGTGAGATGCCAGCTCCTTTCATTCAGTCAGTAGCTTCAAACATTTCTGGTATATGAAAAACATGTTTTTCAATGGCAAAAATCAATGAATATTGTAAATGCACAAACAGTAATATCTCCACATTGCAAGGTGCAATTCTGAAATTTTTAGCTTTTTCCTGCTAATCCTAGCATGATAAAGAAGATTCAAAGAGAGTGAGATGCCAGCTCCTTTCATTCAGTCAGTAGCTTCAAACATTTCTGGTATATGAAAAACATGTTTTTCAATGGCAAAAATCAATGAATATTGTAAATGCACAAACAGTAATATCTCCACATTGCACGGTGCAATTCTGAAATTTTTAGCTTTTTCCTGCTAATCCTAGCATGATAAAGAAGATTCAAAGAGAGTGAGATGCCAGCTCCTTTCATTCAGTCAGTAGCTTCAAACATTTCTGGTATATGAAAAACATGTTTTTCAATGGCAAAAATCAATGAATATTGTAAATGCACAAACAGTAATATCTCCACATTGCAAGGTGCAATTCTGAAATTTTTTGCTTTTTCCTGTTAATCCTAGCATGATAAAGAAGATTCAAAGAGAGTGAGATGCCAGCTCCTTTCATTCAGTCAGTAGCTTCAAACATTTCTGGTATATGAAAAACATGTTTTTCAATGGCAAAAATCAATGAATATTGTAAATGCACAAACAGTAATATCTCCACATTGCACGGTGCAATTCTGAAATTTTTAGCTTTTTCCTGTTAATCCTAGCATGATAAAGAAGATTCAAAGAGAGTGAGATGCCAGCTCCTTTCATTCAGTCAGTAGCTTCAAACATTTCTGGACGTTTTTCAATGGCAAAAATCAATGAATATTGTAAATGCACAAACAGTAATATCTCCACATTGCAAGGTGCAATTCTGAAATTTTTTGCTTTTTCCTGCTAATCCTAGCATGATAAAGAAGATTCAAAGAGAGTGAGATGCCAGCTCCTTTCATTCAGTCAGTAGCTTCGAACATTTCTGGTATATGAAAAACATGTTTTTCAATGGCAAAAATCAATGAATATTGTAAATGCACAAACAGTAATATCTCCACATTGCACGGTGCAATTCTGAAATTTTTAGCTTTTTCCTGTTAATCCTAGCATGATAAAGAAGATTCAAAGAGAGTGAGATGCCAGCTCCTTTCATTCAGTCAGTAGCTTCAAACATTTCTGGTATATGAAAAACATGTTTTTCAATGGCAAAAATCAATGAATATTGTAAATGCACAAACAGTAATATCTCCACATTGCACGGTGCAATTCTGAAATTTTTAGCTTTTTCCTGCTAATCCTAGCATGATAAAGAAGATTCAAAGAGAGTGAGATGCCAGCTCCTTTCATTCAGTCAGTAGCTTCAAACATTTCTGGACGTTTTTCAATGGCAAAAATCAATGAATATTGTAAATGCACAAACAGTAATATCTCCACATTGCACGGTGCAATTCTGAAATTTTTAGCTTTTTCCTGCTAATCCTAGCATGATAAAGAAGATTCAAAGAGAGTGAGATGCCAGCTCCTTTCATTCAGTCAGTAGCTTCAAACATTTCTGGTATATGAAAAACATGTTTTTCAATGGCAAAAATCAATGAATATTGTAAATGCACAAACAGTAATATCTCCACATTGCACGGTGCAATTCTGAAATTTTTTGCTTTTTCCTGCTAATCCTAGCATGATAAAGAAGATTCAAAGAGAGTGAGATGCCAGCTCCTTTCATTCAGTCAGTAGCTTCAAACATTTCTGGTATATGAAAAACATGTTTTTCAATGGCAAAAATCAATGAATATTGTAAATGCACAAACAGTAATATCTCCACATTGCACGGTGCAATTCTGAAATTTTTAGCTTTTTCCTGTTAATCCTAGCATGATAAAGAAGATTCAAAGAGAGTGAGATTCCAGCTCCTTTCATTCAGTCAGTAGCTTCAAACATTTCTGGACGTTTTTCAATGGCAAAAATCAATGAATATTGTAAATGCACAAACAGTAATATCTCCACATTGCAAGGTGCAATTCTGAAATTTTTAGCTTTTTCCTGCTAATCCTAGCATGATAAAGAAGATTCAAAGAGAGTGAGATGCCAGCTCCTTTCATTCAGTCAGTAGCTTCAAACATTTCTGGTATATGAAAAACATGTTTTTCAATGGCAAAAATCAATGAATATTGTAAATGCACAAACAGTAATATCTCCACATTGCACGGTGCAATTCTGAAATTTTTAGCTTTTTCCTGTTAATCCTAGCATGATAAAGAAGATTCAAAGAGAGTGAGATGCCAGCTCCTTTCATTCAGTCAGTAGCTTCAAACATTTCTGGTATATGAAAAACATGTTTTTCAATGGCAAAAATCAATGAATATTGTAAATGCACAAACAGTAATATCTCCACATTGCACGGTGCAATTCTGAAATTTTTAGCTTTTTCCTGTTAATCCTAGCATGATAAAGAAGATTCAAAGAGAGTGAGATGCCAGCTCCTTTCATTCAGTCAGTAGCTTCAAACATTTCTGGTATATGAAAAACATGTTTTTCAATGGCAAAAATCAATGAATATTGTAAATGCACAAACAGTAATATCTCCACATTGCACGGTGCAATTCTGAAATTTTTTGCTTTTTCCTGCTAATCCTAGCATGATAAAGAAGATTCAAAGAGAGTGAGATGCCAGCTCCTTTCATTCAGTCAGTAGCTTCAAACATTTCTGGTATATGAAAAACATGTTTTTCAATGGCAAAAATCAATGAATATTGTAAATGCACAAACAGTAATATCTCCACATTGCACGGTGCAATTCTGAAATTTTTTGCTTTTTCCTGTTAATCCTAGCATGATAAAGAAGATTCAAAGAGAGTGAGATGCCAGCTCCTTTCATTCAGTCAGTAGCTTCAAACATTTCTGGTATATGAAAAACATGTTTTTCAATGGCAAAAATCAATGAATATTGTAAATGCACAAACAGTAATATCTCCACATTGCAAGGTGCAATTCTGAAATTTTTAGCTTTTTCCTGTTAATCCTAGCATGATAAAGAAGATTCAAAGAGAGTGAGATGCCAGCTCCTTTCATTCAGTCAGTAGCTTCAAACATTTCTGGTATATGAAAAACATGTTTTTCAATGGCAAAAATCAATGAATATTGTAAATGCACAAACAGTAATATCTCCACATTGCAAGGTGCAATTCTGAAATTTTTAGCTTTTTCCTGTTAATCCTAGCATGATAAAGAAGATTCAAAGAGAGTGAGATGCCAGCTCCTTTCATTCAGTCAGTAGCTTCAAACATTTCTGGTATATGAAAAACATGTTTTTCAATGGCAAAAATCAATGAATATTGTAAATGCACAAACAGTAATATCTCCACATTGCAAGGTGCAATTCTGAAATTTTTAGCTTTTTCCTGTTAATCCTAGCATGATAAAGAAGATTCAAAGAGAGTGAGATGCCAGCTCCTTTCATTCAGTCAGTAGCTTCAAACATTTCTGGACGTTTTTCAATGGCAAAAATCAATGAATATTGTAAATGCACAAACAGTAATATCTCCACATTGCAAGGTGCAATTCTGAAATTTTTAGCTTTTTCCTGTTAATCCTAGCATGATAAAGAAGATTCAAAGAGAGTGAGATGCCAGCTCCTTTCATTCAGTCAGTAGCTTCAAACATTTCTGGTATATGAAAAACATGTTTTTCAATGGCAAAAATCAATGAATATTGTAAATGCACAAACAGTAATATCTCCACATTGCACGGTGCAATTCTGAAATTTTTAGCTTTTTCCTGTTAATCCTAGCATGATAAAGAAGATTCAAAGAGAGTGAGATGCCAGCTCCTTTCATTCAGTCAGTAGCTTCAAACATTTCTGGACGTTTTTCAATGGCAAAAATCAATGAATATTGTAAATGCACAAACAGTAATATCTCCACATTGCACGGTGCAATTCTGAAATTTTTTGCTTTTTCCTGCTAATCCTAGCATGATAAAGAAGATTCAAAGAGAGTGAGATGCCAGCTCCTTTCATTCAGTCAGTAGCTTCAAACATTTCTGGTATATGAAAAACATGTTTTTCAATGGCAAAAATCAATGAATATTGTAAATGCACAAACAGTAATATCTCCACATTGCAAGGTGCAATTCTGAAATTTTTAGCTTTTTCCTGCTAATCCTAGCATGATAAAGAAGATTCAAAGAGAGTGAGATGCCAGCTCCTTTCATTCAGTCAGTAGCTTCAAACATTTCTGGTATATGAAAAACATGTTTTTCAATGGCAAAAATCAATGAATATTGTAAATGCACAAACAGTAATATCTCCACATTGCAAGGTGCAATTCTGAAATTTTTAGCTTTTTCCTGTTAATCCTAGCATGATAAAGAAGATTCAAAGAGAGTGAGATGCCAGCTCCTTTCATTCAGTCAGTAGCTTCAAACATTTCTGGTATATGAAAAACATGTTTTTCAATGGCAAAAATCAATGAATATTGTAAATGCACAAACAGTAATATCTCCACATTGCACGGTGCAATTCTGAAATTTTTTGCTTTTTCCTGCTAATTCTAGCATGATAAAGAAGATTCAAAGAGATTGAGATGCCAGCTCCTTTCATTCAGTCAGTAGCTTCAAACATTTCTGGACGTTTTTCAATGGCAAAAATCAATGAATATTGTAAATGCACAAACAGTAATATCTCCACATTGCACGGTGCAATTCTGAAATTTTTAGCTTTTTCCTGTTAATCCTAGCATGATAAAGAAGATTCAAAGAGAGTGAGATGCCAGCTCCTTTCATTCAGTCAGTAGCTTCAAACATTTCTGGTATATGAAAAACATGTTTTTCAATGGCAAAAATCAATGAATATTGTAAATGCACAAACAGTAATATCTCCACATTGCACGGTGCAATTCTGAAATTTTTTGCTTTTTCCTGCTAATCCTAGCATGATAAAGAAGATTCAAAGAGAGTGAGATGCCAGCTCCTTTCATTCAGTCAGTAGCTTCAAACATTTCTGGTATATGAAAAACATGTTTTTCAATGGCAAAAATCAATGAATATTGTAAATGCACAAACAGTAATATCTCCACATTGCACGGTGCAATTCTGAAATTTTTTGCTTTTTCCTGTTAATCCTAGCATGATAAAGAAGATTCAAAGAGAGTGAGATGCCAGCTCCTTTCATTCAGTCAGTAGCTTCGAACATTTCTGGTATATGAAAAACATGTTTTTCAATGGCAAAAATCAATGAATATTGTAAATGCACAAACAGTAATATCTCCACATTGCAAGGTGCAATTCTGAAATTTTTAGCTTTTTCCTGTTAATCCTAGCATGATAAAGAAGATTCAAAGAGAGTGAGATGCCAGCTCCTTTCATTCAGTCAGTAGCTTCAAACATTTCTGGTATATGAAAAACATGTTTTTCAATGGCAAAAATCAATGAATATTGTAAATGCACAAACAGTAATATCTCCACATTGCAAGGTGCAATTCTGAAATTTTTAGCTTTTTCCTGTTAATCCTAGCATGATAAAGAAGATTCAAAGAGAGTGAGATGCCAGCTCCTTTCATTCAGTCAGTAGCTTCAAACATTTCTGGACGTTTTTCAATGGCAAAAATCAATGAATATTGTAAATGCACAAACAGTAATATCTCCACATTGCACGGTGCAATTCTGAAATTTTTAGCTTTTTCCTGTTAATCCTAGCATGATAAAGAAGATTCAAAGAGAGTGAGATGCCAGCTCCTTTCATTCAGTCAGTAGCTTCAAACATTTCTGGACGTTTTTCAATGGCAAAAATCAATGAATATTGTAAATGCACAAACAGTAATATCTCCACATTGCAAGGTGCAATTCTGAAATTTTTAGCTTTTTCCTGCTAATCCTAGCATGATAAAGAAGATTCAAAGAGAGTGAGATGCCAGCTCCTTTCATTCAGTCAGTAGCTTCAAACATTTCTGGACGTTTTTCAATGGCAAAAATCAATGAATATTGTAAATGCACAAACAGTAATATCTCCACATTGCAAGGTGCAATTCTGAAATTTTTAGCTTTTTCCTGTTAATCCTAGCATGATAAAGAAGATTCAAAGAGAGTGAGATGCCAGCTCCTTTCATTCAGTCAGTAGCTTCAAACATTTCTGGTATATGAAAAACATGTTTTTCAATGGCAAAAATCAATGAATATTGTAAATGCACAAACAGTAATATCTCCACATTGCACGGTGCAATTCTGAAATTTTTTGCTTTTTCCTGTTAATCCTAGCATGATAAAGAAGATTCAAAGAGAGTGAGATGCCAGCTCCTTTCATTCAGTCAGTAGCTTCAAACATTTCTGGACGTTTTTCAATGGCAAAAATCAATGAATATTGTAAATGCACAAACAGTAATATCTCCACATTGCACGGTGCAATTCTGAAATTTTTAGCTTTTTCCTGTTAATCCTAGCATGATAAAGAAGATTCAAAGAGAGTGAGATGCCAGCTCCTTTCATTCAGTCAGTAGCTTCAAACATTTCTGGTATATGAAAAACATGTTTTTCAATGGCAAAAATCAATGAATATTGTAAATGCACAAACAGTAATATCTCCACATTGCACGGTGCAATTCTGAAATTTTTAGCTTTTTCCTGTTAATCCTAGCATGATAAAGAAGATTCAAAGAGAGTGAGATGCCAGCTCCTTTCATTCAGTCAGTAGCTTCAAACATTTCTGGACGTTTTTCAATGGCAAAAATCAATGAATATTGTAAATGCACAAACAGTAATATCTCCACATTGCAAGGTGCAATTCTGAAATTTTTTGCTTTTTCCTGCTAATCCTAGCATGATAAAGAAGATTCAAAGAGAGTGAGATGCCAGCTCCTTTCATTCAGTCAGTAGCTTCAAACATTTCTGGTATATGAAAAACATGTTTTTCAATGGCAAAAATCAATGAATATTGTAAATGCACAAACAGTAATATCTCCACATTGCACGGTGCAATTCTGAAATTTTTTGCTTTTTCCTGTTAATCCTAGCATGATAAAGAAGATTCAAAGAGAGTGAGATGCCAGCTCCTTTCATTCAGTCAGTAGCTTCAAACATTTCTGGACGTTTTTCAATGGCAAAAATCAATGAATATTGTAAATGCACAAACAGTAATATCTCCACATTGCAAGGTGCAATTCTGAAATTTTTTGCTTTTTCCTGCTAATCCTAGCATGATAAAGAAGATTCAAAGAGAGTGAGATGCCAGCTCCTTTCATTCAGTCAGTAGCTTCAAACATTTCTGGTATATGAAAAACATGTTTTTCAATGGCAAAAATCAATGAATATTGTAAATGCACAAACAGTAATATCTCCACATTGCACGGTGCAATTCTGAAATTTTTTGCTTTTTCCTGTTAATCCTAGCATGATAAAGAAGATTCAAAGAGAGTGAGATGCCAGCTCCTTTCATTCAGTCAGTAGCTTCAAACATTTCTGGACGTTTTTCAATGGCAAAAATCAATGAATATTGTAAATGCACAAACAGTAATATCTCCACATTGCAAGGTGCAATTCTGAAATTTTTTGCTTTTTCCTGTTAATCCTAGCATGATAAAGAAGATTCAAAGAGAGTGAGATGCCAGCTCCTTTCATTCAGTCAGTAGCTTCAAACATTTCTGGTATATGAAAAACATGTTTTTCAATGGCAAAAATCAATGAATATTGTAAATGCACAAACAGTAATATCTCCACATTGCACGGTGCAATTCTGAAATTTTTTGCTTTTTCCTGCTAATCCTAGCATGATAAAGAAGATTCAAAGAGAGTGAGATGCCAGCTCCTTTCATTCAGTCAGTAGCTTCAAACATTTCTGGACGTTTTTCAATGGCAAAAATCAATGAATATTGTAAATGCACAAACAGTAATATCTCCACATTGCACGGTGCAATTCTGAAATTTTTTGCTTTTTCCTGCTAATCCTAGCATGATAAAGAAGATTCAAAGAGAGTGAGATGCCAGCTCCTTTCATTCAGTCAGTAGCTTCAAACATTTCTGGTATATGAAAAACATGTTTTTCAATGGCAAAAATCAATGAATATTGTAAATGCACAAACAGTAATATCTCCACATTGCAAGGTGCAATTCTGAAATTTTTTGCTTTTTCCTGCTAATCCTAGCATGATAAAGAAGATTCAAAGAGAGTGAGATGCCAGCTCCTTTCATTCAGTCAGTAGCTTCAAACATTTCTGGTATATGAAAAACATGTTTTTCAATGGCAAAAATCAATGAATATTGTAAATGCACAAACAGTAATATCTCCACATTGCAAGGTGCAATTCTGAAATTTTTAGCTTTTTCCTGTTAATCCTAGCATGATAAAGAAGATTCAAAGAGAGTGAGATGCCAGCTCCTTTCATTCAGTCAGTAGCTTCAAACATTTCTGGTATATGAAAAACATGTTTTTCAATGGCAAAAATCAATGAATATTGTAAATGCACAAACAGTAATATCTCCACATTGCACGGTGCAATTCTGAAATTTTTTGCTTTTTCCTGCTAATCCTAGCATGATAAAGAAGATTCAAAGAGAGTGAGATGCCAGCTCCTTTCATTCAGTCAGTAGCTTCAAACATTTCTGGACGTTTTTCAATGGCAAAAATCAATGAATATTGTAAATGCACAAACAGTAATATCTCCACATTGCATGGTGCAATTCTGAAATTTTTAGCTTTTTCCTGTTAATCCTAGCATGATAAAGAAGATTCAAAGAGAGTGAGATGCCAGCTCCTTTCATTCAGTCAGTAGCTTCAAACATTTCTGGACGTTTTTCAATGGCAAAAATCAATGAATATTGTAAATGCACAAACAGTAATATCTCCACATTGCAAGGTGCAATTCTGAAATTTTTAGCTTTTTCCTGTTAATCCTAGCATGATAAAGAAGATTCAAAGAGAGTGAGATGCCAGCTCCTTTCATTCAGTCAGTAGCTTCAAACATTTCTGGTATATGAAAAACATGTTTTTCAATGGCAAAAATCAATGAATATTGTAAATGCACAAACAGTAATATCTCCACATTGCACGGTGCAATTCTGAAATTTTTTGCTTTTTCCTGCTAATCCTAGCATGATAAAGAAGATTCAAAGAGAGTGAGATGCCAGCTCCTTTCATTCAGTCAGTAGCTTCAAACATTTCTGGTATATGAAAAACATGTTTTTCAATGGCAAAAATCAATGAATATTGTAAATGCACAAACAGTAATATCTCCACATTGCACGGTGCAATTCTGAAATTTTTTGCTTTTTCCTGTTAATCCTAGCATGATAAAGAAGATTCAAAGAGAGTGAGATGCCAGCTCCTTTCATTCAGTCAGTAGCTTCAAACATTTCTGGTATATGAAAAACATGTTTTTCAATGGCAAAAATCAATGAATATTGTAAATGCACAAACAGTAATATCTCCACATTGCAAGGTGCAATTCTGAAATTTTTAGCTTTTTCCTGTTAATCCTAGCATGATAACGAAGATTCAAAGAGAGTGAGATGCCAGCTCCTTTCATTCAGTCAGTAGCTTCAAACATTTCTGGTATATGAAAAACATGTTTTTCAATGGCAAAAATCAATGGATATTGTAAATGCACAAACAGTAATATCTCCACATTGCAAGGTGCAATTCTGAAATTTTTAGCTTTTTCCTGTTAATCCTAGCATGATAAAGAAGATTCAAAGAGAGTGAGATGCCAGCTCCTTTCATTCAGTCAGTAGCTTCAAACATTTCTGGACGCTTTTCAATGGCAAAAATCAATGAATATTGTAAATGCACAAACAGTAATATCTCCACATTGCACGGTGCAATTCTGAAATTTTTAGCTTTTTCCTGCTAATCCTAGCATGATAAAGAAGATTCAAAGAGAGTGAGATGCCAGCTCCTTTCATTCAGTCAGTAGCTTCAAACATTTCTGGACGTTTTTCAATGGCAAAAATCAATGAATATTGTAAATGCACAAACAGTAATATCTCCACATTGCAAGGTGCAATTCTGAAATTTTTAGCTTTTTCCTGCTAATCCTAGCATGATAAAGAAGATTCAAAGAGAGTGAGATGCCAGCTCCTTTCATTCAGTCAGTAGCTTCAAACATTTCTGGACGTTTTTCAATGGCAAAAATCAATGAATATTGTAAATGCACAAACAGTAATATCTCCACATTGCAAGGTGCAATTCTGAAATTTTTAGCTTTTTCCTGTTAATCCTAGCATGATAAAGAAGATTCAAAGAGAGTGAGATGCCAGCTCCTTTCATTCAGTCAGTAGCTTCAAACATTTCTGGTACATGAAAAACATGTTTTTCAATGGCAAAAATCAATGAATATTGTAAATGCACAAACAGTAATATCTCCACATTGCACGGTGCAATTCTGAAATTTTTTGCTTTTTCCTGTTAATCCTAGCATGATAAAGAAGATTCAAAGAGAGTCAGATGCCAGCTCCTTTCATTCAGTCAGTAGCTTCAAACATTTCTGGTATATGAAAAACATGTTTTTCAATGGCAAAAATCAATGAATATTGTAAATGCACAAACAGTAATATCTCCACATTGCAAGGTGCAATTCTGAAATTTTTAGCTTTTTCCTGCTAATCCTAGCATGATAAAGAAGATTCAAAGAGAGTGAGATGCCAGCTCCTTTCATTCAGTCAGTAGCTTCAAACATTTCTGGTATATGAAAAACATGTTTTTCAATGGCAAAAATCAATGAATATTGTAAATGCACAAACAGTAATATCTCCACATTGCAAGGTGCAATTCTGAAATTTTTAGCTTTTTCCTGTTAATCCTAGCATGATAACGAAGATTCAAAGAGAGTGAGATGCCAGCTCCTTTCATTCAGTCAGTAGCTTCAAACATTTCTGGTATATGAAAAACATGTTTTTCAATGGCAAAAATCAATGGATATTGTAAATGCACAAACAGTAATATCTCCACATTGCAAGGTGCAATTCTGAAATTTTTAGCTTTTTCCTGTTAATCCTAGCATGATAAAGAAGATTCAAAGAGAGTGAGATGCCAGCTCCTTTCATTCAGTCAGTAGCTTCAAACATTTCTGGACGCTTTTCAATGGCAAAAATCAATGAATATTGTAAATGCACAAACAGTAATATCTCCACATTGCACGGTGCAATTCTGAAATTTTTAGCTTTTTCCTGCTAATCCTAGCATGATAAAGAAGATTCAAAGAGAGTGAGATGCCAGCTCCTTTCATTCAGTCAGTAGCTTCAAACATTTCTGGACGTTTTTCAATGGCAAAAATCAATGAATATTGTAAATGCACAAACAGTAATATCTCCACATTGCAAGGTGCAATTCTGAAATTTTTAGCTTTTTCCTGCTAATCCTAGCATGATAAAGAAGATTCAAAGAGAGTGAGATGCCAGCTCCTTTCATTCAGTCAGTAGCTTCAAACATTTCTGGACGTTTTTCAATGGCAAAAATCAATGAATATTGTAAATGCACAAACAGTAATATCTCCACATTGCAAGGTGCAATTCTGAAATTTTTAGCTTTTTCCTGTTAATCCTAGCATGATAAAGAAGATTCAAAGAGAGTGAGATGCCAGCTCCTTTCATTCAGTCAGTAGCTTCAAACATTTCTGGTACATGAAAAACATGTTTTTCAATGGCAAAAATCAATGAATATTGTAAATGCACAAACAGTAATATCTCCACATTGCACGGTGCAATTCTGAAATTTTTTGCTTTTTCCTGTTAATCCTAGCATGATAAAGAAGATTCAAAGAGAGTCAGATGCCAGCTCCTTTCATTCAGTCAGTAGCTTCAAACATTTCTGGTATATGAAAAACATGTTTTTCAATGGCAAAAATCAATGAATATTGTAAATGCACAAACAGTAATATCTCCACATTGCAAGGTGCAATTCTGAAATTTTTAGCTTTTTCCTGCTAATCCTAGCATGATAAAGAAGATTCAAAGAGAGTGAGATGCCAGCTCCTTTCATTCAGTCAGTAGCTTCAAACATTTCTGGTATATGAAAAACATGTTTTTCAATGGCAAAAATCAATGAATATTGTAAATGCACAAACAGTAATATCTCCACATTGCACGGTGCAATTCTGAAATTTTTTGCTTTTTCCTGCTAATCCTAGCATGATAAAGAAGATTCAAAGAGAGTGAGATGCCAGCTCCTTTCATTCAGTCAGTAGCTTCAAACATTTCTGGTAAATGAAAAACATGTTTTTCAATGGCAAAAATCAATGAATATTGTAAATGCACAAACAGTAATATCTCCACATTGCAAGGTGCAATTCTGAAATTTTTAGCTTTTTCCTGTTAATCCTAGCATGATAAAGAAGTTTCAAAGAGAGTGAGATGCCAGCTCCTTTCATTCAGTCAGTAGCTTCAAACATTTCTGGTATATGAAAAACATGTTTTTCAATGGCAAAAATCAATGAATATTGTAAATGCACAAACAGTAATATCTCCACATTGCAAGGTGCAATTCTGAAATTTTTTGCTTTTTCCTGCTAATCCTAGCATGATAAAGAAGATTCAAAGAGAGTGAGATGCCAGCTCCTTTCATTCAGTCAGTAGCTTCAAACATTTCTGGACGTTTTTCAATGGCAAAAATCAATGAATATTGTAAATGCACAAACAGTAATATCTCCACATTGCACGGTGCAATTCTGAAATTTTTTGCTTTTTCCTGCTAATCCTAGCATGATAAAGAAGATTCAAAGAGAGTGAGATGCCAGCTCCTTTCATTGAGTCAGTAGCTTCAAACATTTCTGGTATATGAAAAACATGTTTTTCAATGGCAAAAATCAATGAATATTGTAAATGCACAAACAGTAATATCTCCACATTGCAAGGTGCAATTCTGAAATTTTTTGCTTTTTCCTGCTAATCCTAGCATGATAAAGAAGATTCAAAGAGAGTGAGATGCCAGCTCCTTTCATTCAGTCAGTAGCTTCAAACATTTCTGGACGTTTTTCAATGGCAAAAATCAATGAATATTGTAAATGCACAAACAGTAATATCTCCACATTGCACGGTGCAATTCTGAAATTTTTAGCTTTTTCCTGTTAATCCTAGCATGATAAAGAAGATTCAAAGAGAGTGAGATGCCAGCTCCTTTCATTCAGTCAGTAGCTTCAAACATTTCTGGACGTTTTTCAATGGCAAAAATCAATGAATATTGTAAATGCACAAACAGTAATATCTCCACATTGCAAGGTGCAATTCTGAAATTTTTAGCTTTTTCCTGTTAATCCTAGCATGATAAAGAAGATTCAAAGAGAGTGAGATGCCAGCTCCTTTCATTCAGTCAGTAGCTTCAAACATTTCTGGTATATGAAAAACATGTTTTTCAATGGCAAAAATCAATGAATATTGTAAATGCACAAACAGTAATATCTCCACATTGCACGGTGCAATTCTGAAATTTTTTGCTTTTTCCTGCTAATCCTAGCATGATAAAGAAGATTCAAAGAGAGTGAGATGCCAGCTCCTTTCATTCAGTCAGTAGCTTCAAACATTTCTGGTATATGAAAAACATGTTTTTCAATGGCAAAAATCAATGAATATTGTAAATGCACAAACAGTAATATCTCCACATTGCACGGTGCAATTCTGAAATTTTTTGCTTTTTCCTGTTAATCCTAGCATGATAAAGAAGATTCAAAGAGAGTGAGATGCCAGCTCCTTTCATTCAGTCAGTAGCTTCAAACATTTCTGGTATATGAAAAACATGTTTTTCAATGGCAAAAATCAATGAATATTGTAAATGCACAAACAGTAATATCTCCACATTGCAAGGTGCAATTCTGAAATTTTTAGCTTTTTCCTGTTAATCCTAGCATGATAAAGAAGATTCAAAGAGAGTGAGATGCCAGCTCCTTTCATTCAGTCAGTAGCTTCAAACATTTCTGGTATATGAAAAACATGTTTTTCAATGGCAAAAATCAATGAATATTGTAAATGCACAAACAGTAATATCTCCACATTGCAAGGTGCAATTCTGAAATTTTTAGCTTTTTCCTGTTAATCCTAGCATGATAAAGAAGATTCAAAGAGAGTGAGATGCCAGCTCCTTTCATTCAGTCAGTAGCTTCAAACATTTCTGGACGTTTTTCAATGGCAAAAATCAATGAATATTGTAAATGCACAAACAGTAATATCTCCACATTGCACGGTGCAATTCTGAAATTTTTAGCTTTTTCCTGTTAATCCTAGCATGATAAAGAAGATTCAAAGAGAGTGAGATGCCAGCTCCTTTCATTCAGTCAGTAGCTTCAAACATTTCTGGACGTTTTTCAATGGCAAAAATCAATGAATATTGTAAATGCACAAACAGTAATATCTCCACATTGCAAGGTGCAATTCTGAAATTTTTAGCTTTTTCCTGCTAATCCTAGCATGATAAAGAAGATTCAAAGAGAGTGAGATGCCAGCTCCTTTCATTCAGTCAGTAGCTTCAAACATTTCTGGACGTTTTTCAATGGCAAAAATCAATGAATATTGTAAATGCACAAACAGTAATATCTCCACATTGCACGGTGCAATTCTGAAATTTTTAGCTTTTTCCTGTTAATCCTAGCATGATAAAGAAGATTCAAAGAGAGTGAGATGCCAGCTCCTTTCATTCAGTCAGTAGCTTCAAACATTTCTGGACGTTTTTCAATGGCAAAAATCAATGAATATTGTAAATGCACAAACAGTAATATCTCCACATTGCAAGGTGCAATTCTGAAATTTTTAGCTTTTTCCTGCTAATCCTAGCATGATAAAGAAGATTCAAAGAGAGTGAGATGCCAGCTCCTTTCATTCAGTCAGTAGCTTCAAACATTTCTGGTATATGAAAAACATGTTTTTCAATGGCAAAAATCAATGAATATTGTAAATGCACAAACAGTAATATCTCCACATTGCACGGTGCAATTCTGAAATTTTTTGCTTTTTCCTGCTAATCCTAGCATGATAAAGAAGATTCAAAGAGAGTGAGATGCCAGCTCCTTTCATTCAGTCAGTAGCTTCAAACATTTCTGGTATATGAAAAACATGTTTTTCAATGGCAAAAATCAATGAATATTGTAAATGCACAAACAGTAATATCTCCACATTGCACGGTGCAATTCTGAAATTTTTAGCTTTTTCCTGTTAATCCTAGCATGATAAAGAAGATTCAAAGAGAGTGAGATGCCAGCTCCTTTCATTCAGTCAGTAGCTTCAAACATTTCTGGACGTTTTTCAATGGCAAAAATCAATGAATATTGTAAATGCACAAACAGTAATATCTCCACATTGCAAGGTGCAATTCTGAAATTTTTAGCTTTTTCCTGCTAATCCTAGCATGATAAAGAAGATTCAAAGAGAGTGAGATGCCAGCTCCTTTCATTCAGTCAGTAGCTTCAAACATTTCTGGTATATGAAAAACATGTTTTTCAATGGCAAAAATCAATGAATATTGTAAATGCACAAACAGTAATATCTCCACATTGCACGGTGCAATTCTGAAATTTTTAGCTTTTTCCTGTTAATCCTAGCATGATAAAGAAGATTCAAAGAGAGTGAGATGCCAGCTCCTTTCATTCAGTCAGTAGCTTCAAACATTTCTGGTATATGAAAAACATGTTTTTCAATGGCAAAAATCAATGAATATTGTAAATGCACAAACAGTAATATCTCCACATTGCACGGTGCAATTCTGAAATTTTTAGCTTTTTCCTGTTAATCCTAGCATGATAAAGAAGATTCAAAGAGAGTGAGATGCCAGCTCCTTTCATTCAGTCAGTAGCTTCAAACATTTCTGGACGTTTTTCAATGGCAAAAATCAATGAATATTGTAAATGCACAAACAGTAATATCTCCACATTGCAAGGTGCAATTCTGAAATTTTTTGCTTTTTCCTGCTAATCCTAGCATGATAAAGAAGATTCAAAGAGAGTGAGATGCCAGCTCCTTCCATTCAGTCAGTAGCTTCAAACATTTCTGGTATATGAAAAACATGTTTTTCAATGGCAAAAATCAATGAATATTGTAAATGCACAAACAGTAATATCTCCACATTGCAAGGTGCAATTCTGAAATTTTTAGCTTTTTCCTGCTAATCCTAGCATGATAAAGAAGATTCAAAGAGAGTGAGATGCCAGCTCCTTTCATTCAGTCAGTAGCTTCAAACATTTCTGGTATATGAAAAACATGTTTTTCAATGGCAAAAATCAATGAATATTGTAAATGCACAAACAGTAATATCTCCACATTGCACGGTGCAATTCTGAAATTTTTAGCTTTTTCCTGTTAATCCTAGCATGATAAAGAAGATTCAAAGAGAGTGAGATGCCAGCTCCTTTCATTCAGTCAGTAGCTTCAAACATTTCTGGACGTTTTTCAATGGCAAAAATCAATGAATATTGTAAATGCACAAACAGTAATATCTCCACATTGCAAGGTGCAATTCTGAAATTTTTAGCTTTTTCCTGCTAATCCTAGCATGATAAAGAAGATTCAAAGAGAGTGAGATGCCAGCTCCTTTCATTCAGTCAGTAGCTTCAAACATTTCTGGTATATGAAAAACATGTTTTTCAATGGCAAAAATCAATGAATATTGTAAATGCACAAACAGTAATATCTCCACATTGCACGGTGCAATTCTGAAATTTTTTGCTTTTTCCTGCTAATCCTAGCATGATAAAGAAGATTCAAAGAGAGTGAGATGCCAGCTCCTTTCATTCAGTCAGTAGCTTCAAACATTTCTGGTATATGAAAAACATGTTTTTCAATGGCAAAAATCAATGAATATTGTAAATGCACAAACAGTAATATCTCCACATTGCACGGTGCAATTCTGAAATTTTTAGCTTTTTCCTGTTAATCCTAGCATGATAAAGAAGATTCAAAGAGAGTGAGATGCCAGCTCCTTTCATTCAGTCAGTAGCTTCAAACATTTCTGGACGTTTTTCAATGGCAAAAATCAATGAATATTGTAAATGCACAAACAGTAATATCTCCACATTGCAAGGTGCAATTCTGAAATTTTTAGCTTTTTCCTGCTAATCCTAGCATGATAAAGAAGATTCAAAGAGAGTGAGATGCCAGCACCTTTCATTCAGTCAGTAGCTTCAAACATTTCTGGTATATGAAAAACATGTTTTTCAATGGCAAAAATCAATGAATATTGTAAATGCACAAACAGTAATATCTCCACATTGCAAGGTGCAATTCTGAAATTTTTAGCTTTTTCCTGTTAATCCTAGCATGATAAAGAAGATTCAAAGAGAGTGAGATGCCAGCTCCTTTCATTCAGTCAGTAGCTTCAAACATTTCTGGTATATGAAAAACATGTTTTTCAATGGCAAAAATCAATGAATATTGTAAATGCACAAACAGTAATATCTCCACATTGCAAGGTGCAATTCTGAAATTTTTAGCTTTTTCCTGTTAATCCTAGCATGATAAAGAAGATTCAAAGAGAGTGAGATGCCAGCTCCTTTCATTCAGTCAGTAGCTTCAAACATTTCTGGACGTTTTTCAATGGCAAAAATCAATGAATATTGTAAATGCACAAACAGTAATATCTCCACATTGCACGGTGCAATTCTGAAATTTTTAGCTTTTTCCTGTTAATCCTAGCATGATAAAGAAGATTCAAAGAGAGTGAGATGCCAGCTCCTTTCATTCAGTCAGTAGCTTCAAACATTTCTGGACGTTTTTCAATGGCAAAAATCAATGAATATTGTAAATGCACAAACAGTAATATCTCCACATTGCAAGGTGCAATTCTGAAATTTTTAGCTTTTTCCTGCTAATCCTAGCATGATAAAGAAGATTCAAAGAGAGTGAGATGCCAGCTCCTTTCATTCAGTCAGTAGCTTCAAACATTTCTGGACGTTTTTCAATGGCAAAAATCAATGAATATTGTAAATGCACAAACAGTAATATCTCCACATTGCACGGTGCAATTCTGAAATTTTTAGCTTTTTCCTGTTAATCCTAGCATGATAAAGAAGATTCAAAGAGAGTGAGATGCCAGCTCCTTTCATTCAGTCAGTAGCTTCAAACATTTCTGGACGTTTTTCAATGGCAAAAATCAATGAATATTGTAAATGCACAAACAGTAATATCTCCACATTGCAAGGTGCAATTCTGAAATTTTTAGCTTTTTCCTGCTAATCCTAGCATGATAAAGAAGATTCAAAGAGAGTGAGATGCCAGCTCCTTTCATTCAGTCAGTAGCTTCAAACATTTCTGGTATATGAAAAACATGTTTTTCAATGGCAAAAATCAATGAATATTGTAAATGCACAAACAGTAATATCTCCACATTGCACGGTGCAATTCTGAAATTTTTTGCTTTTTCCTGCTAATCCTAGCATGATAAAGAAGATTCAAAGAGAGTGAGATGCCAGCTCCTTTCATTCAGTCAGTAGCTTCAAACATTTCTGGTATATGAAAAACATGTTTTTCAATGGCAAAAATCAATGAATATTGTAAATGCACAAACAGTAATATCTCCACATTGCACGGTGCAATTCTGAAATTTTTAGCTTTTTCCTGTTAATCCTAGCATGATAAAGAAGATTCAAAGAGAGTGAGATGCCAGCTCCTTTCATTCAGTCAGTAGCTTCAAACATTTCTGGACGTTTTTCAATGGCAAAAATCAATGAATATTGTAAATGCACAAACAGTAATATCTCCACATTGCAAGGTGCAATTCTGAAATTTTTAGCTTTTTCCTGCTAATCCTAGCATGATAAAGAAGATTCAAAGAGAGTGAGATGCCAGCTCCTTTCATTCAGTCAGTAGCTTCAAACATTTCTGGTATATGAAAAACATGTTTTTCAATGGCAAAAATCAATGAATATTGTAAATGCACAAACAGTAATATCTCCACATTGCACGGTGCAATTCTGAAATTTTTAGCTTTTTCCTGTTAATCCTAGCATGATAAAGAAGATTCAAAGAGAGTGAGATGCCAGCTCCTTTCATTCAGTCAGTAGCTTCAAACATTTCTGGTATATGAAAAACATGTTTTTCAATGGCAAAAATCAATGAATATTGTAAATGCACAAACAGTAATATCTCCACATTGCACGGTGCAATTCTGAAATTTTTAGCTTTTTCCTGTTAATCCTAGCATGATAAAGAAGATTCAAAGAGAGTGAGATGCCAGCTCCTTTCATTCAGTCAGTAGCTTCAAACATTTCTGGACGTTTTTCAATGGCAAAAATCAATGAATATTGTAAATGCACAAACAGTAATATCTCCACATTGCAAGGTGCAATTCTGAAATTTTTTGCTTTTTCCTGCTAATCCTAGCATGATAAAGAAGATTCAAAGAGAGTGAGATGCCAGCTCCTTCCATTCAGTCAGTAGCTTCAAACATTTCTGGTATATGAAAAACATGTTTTTCAATGGCAAAAATCAATGAATATTGTAAATGCACAAACAGTAATATCTCCACATTGCAAGGTGCAATTCTGAAATTTTTAGCTTTTTCCTGCTAATCCTAGCATGATAAAGAAGATTCAAAGAGAGTGAGATGCCAGCTCCTTTCATTCAGTCAGTAGCTTCAAACATTTCTGGTATATGAAAAACATGTTTTTCAATGGCAAAAATCAATGAATATTGTAAATGCACAAACAGTAATATCTCCACATTGCACGGTGCAATTCTGAAATTTTTAGCTTTTTCCTGTTAATCCTAGCATGATAAAGAAGATTCAAAGAGAGTGAGATGCCAGCTCCTTTCATTCAGTCAGTAGCTTCAAACATTTCTGGACGTTTTTCAATGGCAAAAATCAATGAATATTGTAAATGCACAAACAGTAATATCTCCACATTGCAAGGTGCAATTCTGAAATTTTTAGCTTTTTCCTGCTAATCCTAGCATGATAAAGAAGATTCAAAGAGAGTGAGATGCCAGCTCCTTTCATTCAGTCAGTAGCTTCAAACATTTCTGGTATATGAAAAACATGTTTTTCAATGGCAAAAATCAATGAATATTGTAAATGCACAAACAGTAATATCTCCACATTGCACGGTGCAATTCTGAAATTTTTTGCTTTTTCCTGCTAATCCTAGCATGATAAAGAAGATTCAAAGAGAGTGAGATGCCAGCTCCTTTCATTCAGTCAGTAGCTTCAAACATTTCTGGTATATGAAAAACATGTTTTTCAATGGCAAAAATCAATGAATATTGTAAATGCACAAACAGTAATATCTCCACATTGCACGGTGCAATTCTGAAATTTTTAGCTTTTTCCTGTTAATCCTAGCATGATAAAGAAGATTCAAAGAGAGTGAGATGCCAGCTCCTTTCATTCAGTCAGTAGCTTCAAACATTTCTGGACGTTTTTCAATGGCAAAAATCAATGAATATTGTAAATGCACAAACAGTAATATCTCCACATTGCAAGGTGCAATTCTGAAATTTTTAGCTTTTTCCTGCTAATCCTAGCATGATAAAGAAGATTCAAAGAGAGTGAGATGCCAGCACCTTTCATTCAGTCAGTAGCTTCAAACATTTCTGGTATATGAAAAACATGTTTTTCAATGGCAAAAATCAATGAATATTGTAAATGCACAAACAGTAATATCTCCACATTGCACGGTGCAATTCTGAAATTTTTAGCTTTTTCCTGTTAATCCTAGCATGATAAAGAAGATTCAAAGAGAGTGAGATGCCAGCTCCTTTCATTCAGTCAGTAGCTTCAAACATTTCTGGTATATGAAAAACATGTTTTTCAATGGCAAAAATCAATGAATATTGTAAATGCACAAACAGTAATATCTCCACATTGCACGGTGCAATTCTGAAATTTTTAGCTTTTTCCTGTTAATCCTAGCATGATAAAGAAGATTCAAAGAGAGTGAGATGCCAGCTCCTTTCATTCAGTCAGTAGCTTCAAACATTTCTGGACGTTTTTCAATGGCAAAAATCAATGAATATTGTAAATGCACAAACAGTAATATCTCCACATTGCAAGGTGCAATTCTGAAATTTTTAGCTTTTTCCTGCTAATCCTAGCAGGATAAAGAAGATTCAAAGAGAGTGAGATGCCAGCTCCTTTCATTCAGTCAGTAGCTTCAAACATTTCTGGTATATGAAAAACATGTTTTTCAATGGCAAAAATCAATGAATATTGTAAATGCACAAACAGTAATATCTCCACATTGCAAGGTGCAATTCTGAAATTTTTAGCTTTTTCCTGCTAATCCTAGCATGATAAAGAAGATTCAAAGAGAGTGAGATGCCAGCTCCTTTCATTCAGTCAGTAGCTTCAAACATTTCTGGTATATGAAAAACATGTTTTTCAATGGCAAAAATCAATGAATATTGTAAATGCACAAACAGTAATATCTCCACATTGCACGGTGCAATTCTGAAATTTTTTGCTTTTTCCTGCTAATCCTAGCATGATAAAGAAGATTCAAAGAGAGTGAGATGCCAGCTCCTTTCATTCAGTCAGTAGCTTCAAACATTTCTGGTATATGAAAAACATGTTTTTCAATGGCAAAAATCAATGAATATTGTAAATGCACAAACAGTAATATCTCCACATTGCACGGTGCAATTCTGAAATTTTTTGCTTTTTCCTGTTAATCCTAGCATGATAAAGAAGATTCAAAGAGAGTGAGATGCCAGCTCCTTTCATTCAGTCAGTAGCTTCAAACATTTCTGGTATATGAAAAACATGTTTTTCAATGGCAAAAATCAATGAATATTGTAAATGCACAAACAGTAATATCTCCACATTGCAAGGTGCAATTCTGAAATTTTTAGCTTTTTCCTGTTAATCCTAGCATGATAAAGAAGATTCAAAGAGAGTGAGATGCCAGCTCCTTTCATTCAGTCAGCTTCAAACATTTCTGGTATATGAAAAACATGTTTTTCAATGGCAAAAATCAATGAATATTGTAAATGCACAAACAGTAATATCTCCACATTGCACGGTGCAATTCTGAAATTTTTAGCTTTTTCCTGTTAATCCTAGCATGATAAAGAAGATTCAAAGAGAGTGAGATGCCAGCTCCTTTCATTCAGTCAGTAGCTTCAAACATTTCTGGTATATGAAAAACATGTTTTTCAATGGCAAAAATCAATGAATATTGTAAATGCACAAACAGTAATATCTCCACATTGCAAGGTGCAATTCTGAAATTTTTAGCTTTTTCCTGTTAATCCTAGCATGATAAAGAAGATTCAAAGAGAGTGAGATGCCAGCTCCTTTCATTCAGTCAGTAGCTTCAAACATTTCTGGACGTTTTTCAATGGCAAAAATCAATGAATATTGTAAATGCACAAACAGTAATATCTCCACATTGCAAGGTGCAATTCTGAAATTTTTTGCTTTTTCCTGCTAATCCTAGCATGATAAAGAAGATTCAAAGAGAGTGAGATGCCAGCTCCTTTCATTCAGTCAGTAGCTTCAAACATTTCTGGTATATGAAAAACATGTTTTTCAATGGCAAAAATCAATGAATATTGTAAATGCACAAACAGTAATATCTCCACATTGCACGGTGCAATTCTGAAATTTTTAGCTTTTTCCTGTTAATCCTAGCATGATAAAGAAGATTCAAAGAGAGTGAGATGCCAGCTCCTTTCATTCAGTCAGTAGCTTCAAACATTTCTGGTATATGAAAAACATGTTTTTCAATGGCAAAAATCAATGAATATTGTAAATGCACAAACAGTAATATCTCCACATTGCACGGTGCAATTCTGAAATTTTTAGCTTTTTCCTGTTAATCCTAGCATGATAAAGAAGATTCAAAGAGAGTGAGATGCCAGCTCCTTTCATTCAGTCAGTAGCTTCAAACATTTCTGGTATATGAAAAACATGTTTTTCAATGGCAAAAATCAATGAATATTGTAAATGCACAAACAGTAATATCTCCACATTGCAAGGTGCAATTCTGAAATTTTTTGCTTTTTCCTGTTAATCCTAGCATGATAAAGAAGATTCAAAGAGAGTGAGATGCCAGCTCCTTTCATTCAGTCAGTAGCTTCAAACATTTCTGGTATATGAAAAACATGTTTTTCAATGGCAAAAATCAATGAATATTGTAAATGCACAAACAGTAATATCTCCACATTGCACGGTGCAATTCTGAAATTTTTTGCTTTTTCCTGTTAATCCTAGCATGATAAAGAAGATTCAAAGAGAGTGAGATGCCAGCTCCTTTCATTCAGTCAGTAGCTTCAAACATTTCTGGTATATGAAAAACATGTTTTTCAATGGCAAAAATCAATGAATATTGTAAATGCACAAACAGTAATATCTCCACATTGCACGGTGCAATTCTGAAATTTTTTGCTTTTTCCTGCTAATCCTAGCATGATAAAGAAGATTCAAAGAGAGTGAGATGCCAGCTCCTTTCATTCAGTCAGTAGCTTCAAACATTTCTGGTATATGAAAAACATGTTTTTCAATGGCAAAAATCAATGAATATTGTAAATGCACAAACAGTAATATCTCCACATTGCACGGTGCAATTCTGAAATTTTTTGCTTTTTCCTGCTAATCCTAGCATGATAAAGAAGATTCAAAGAGAGTGAGATGCCAGCTCCTTTCATTCAGTCAGTAGCTTCAAACATTTCTGGACGTTTTTCAATGGCAAAAATCAATGAATATTGTAAATGCACAAACAGTAATATCTCCACATTGCACGGTGCAATTCTGAAATTTTTAGCTTTTTCCTGCTAATCCTAGCATGATAAAGAAGATTCAAAGAGAGTGAGATGCCAGCTCCTTTCATTCAGTCAGTAGCTTCAAACATTTCTGGACGTTTTTCAATGGCAAAAATCAATGAATATTGTAAATGCACAAACAGTAATATCTCCACATTGCAAGGTGCAATTCTGAAATTTTTAGCTTTTTCCTGCTAATCCTAGCATGATAAAGAAGATTCAAAGAGAGTGAGATGCCAGCTCCTTTCATTCAGTCAGTAGCTTCAAACATTTCTGTTATATGAAAAACATGTTTTTCAATGGCAAAAATCAATGAATATTGTAAATGCACAAACAGTAATATCTCCACATTGCAAGGTGCAATTCTGAAATTTTTAGCTTTTTCCTGCTAATCCTAGCATGATAAAGAAGATTCAAAGAGAGTGAGATGCCAGCTCCTTTCATTCAGTCAGTAGCTTCAAACATTTCTGGTATATGAAAAACATGTTTTTCAATGGCAAAAATCAATGAATATTGTAAATGCACAAACAGTAATATCTCCACATTGCACGGTGCAATTCTGAAATTTTTTGCTTTTTCCTGCTAATCCTAGCATGATAAAGAAGATTCAAAGAGAGTGAGATGCCAGCTCCTTTCATTCAGTCAGTAGCTTCAAACATTTCTGGTATATGAAAAACATGTTTTTCAATGGCAAAAATCAATGAATATTGTAAATGCACAAACAGTAATATCTCCACATTGCACGGTGCAATTCTGAAATTTTTTGCTTTTTCCTGTTAATCCTAGCATGATAAAGAAGATTCAAAGAGAGTGAGATGCCAGCTCCTTTCATTCAGTCAGTAGCTTCAAACATTTCTGGTATATGAAAAACATGTTTTTCAATGGCAAAAATCAATGAATATTGTAAATGCACAAACAGTAATATCTCCACATTGCACGGTGCAATTCTGAAATTTTTTGCTTTTTCCTGCTAATCCTAGCATGATAAAGAAGATTCAAAGAGAGTGAGATGCCAGCTCCTTTCATTCAGTCAGTAGCTTCAAACATTTCTGGACGTTTTTCAATGGCAAAAATCAATGAATATTGTAAATGCACAAACAGTAATATCTCCACATTGCACGGTGCAATTCTGAAATTTTTTGCTTTTTCCTGCTAATCCTAGCATGATAAAGAAGATTCAAAGAGAGTGAGATGCCAGCTCCTTTCATTCAGTCAGTAGCTTCAAACATTTCTGGTATATGAAAAACATGTTTTTCAATGGCAAAAATCAATGAATATTGTAAATGCACAAACAGTAATATCTCCACATTGCAAGGTGCAATTCTGAAATTTTTTGCTTTTTCCTGTTAATCCTAGCATGATAAAGAAGATTCAAAGAGAGTGAGATGCCAGCTCCTTTCATTCAGTCAGTAGCTTCAAACATTTCTGGTATATGAAAAACATGTTTTTCAATGGCAAAAATCAATGAATATTGTAAATGCACAAACAGTAATATCTCCACATTGCAAGGTGCAATTCTGAAATTTTTAGCTTTTTCCTGTTAATCCTAGCATGATAAAGAAGATTCAAAGAGAGTGAGATGCCAGCTCCTTTCATTCAGTCAGTAGCTTCAAACATTTCTGGACGTTTTTCAATGGCAAAAATCAATGAATATTGTAAATGCACAAACAGTAATATCTCCACATTGCACGGTGCAATTCTGAAATTTTTTGCTTTTTCCTGCTAATCCTAGCATGATAAAGAAGATTCAAAGAGAGTGAGATGCCAGCTCCTTTCATTCAGTCAGTAGCTTCAAACATTTCTGGTATATGAAAAACATGTTTTTCAATGGCAAAAATCAATGAATATTGTAAATGCACAAACAGTAATATCTCCACATTGCACGGTGCAATTCTGAAATTTTTAGCTTTTTCCTGTTAATCCTAGCATGATAAAGAAGATTCAAAGAGAGTGAGATGCCAGTTCCTTTCATTCAGTCAGTAGCTTCAAACATTTCTGGTATATGAAAAACATGTTTTTCAATGGCAAAAATCAATGAATATTGTAAATGCACAAACAGTAATATCTCCACATTGCACGGTGCAATTCTGAAATTTTTAGCTTTTTCCTGTTAATCCTAGCATGATAAAGAAGATTCAAAGAGAGTGAGATGCCAGCTCCTTTCATTCAGTCAGTAGCTTCAAACATTTCTGGACGTTTTTCAATGGCAAAAATCAATGAATATTGTAAATGCACAAACAGTAATATCTCCACATTGCAAGGTGCAATTCTGAAATTTTTTGCTTTTTCCTGTTAATCCTAGCATGATAAAGAAGATTCAAAGAGAGTGAGATGCCAGCTCCTTTCATTCAGTCAGTAGCTTCAAACATTTCTGGTATATGAAAAACATGTTTTTCAATGGCAAAAATCAATGAATATTGTAAATGCACAAACAGTAATATCTCCACATTGCAAGGTGCAATTCTGAAATTTTTAGCTTTTTCCTGCTAATCCTAGCATGATAAAGAAGATTCAAAGAGAGTGAGATGCCAGCTCCTTTCATTCAGTCAGTAGCTTCAAACATTTCTGGACGTTTTTCAATGGCAAAAATCAATGAATATTGTAAATGCACAAACAGTAATATCTCCACATTGCAAGGTGCAATTCTGAAATTTTTAGCTTTTTCCTGTTAATCCTAGCATGATAAAGAAGATTCAAAGAGAGTGAGATGCCAGCTCCTTTCATTCAGTCAGTAGCTTCAAACATTTCTGGTATATGAAAAACATGTTTTTCAATGGCAAAAATCAATGAATATTGTAAATGCACAAACAGTAATATCTCCACATTGCACGGTGCAATTCTGAAATTTTTAGCTTTTTCCTGCTAATCCTAGCATGATAAAGAAGATTCAAAGAGAGTGAGATGCCAGCTCCTTTCATTCAGTCAGTAGCTTCAAACATTTCTGGACGTTTTTCAATGGCAAAAATCAATGAATATTGTAAATGCACAAACAGTAATATCTCCAAATTGCAAGGTGCAATTCTGAAATTTTTAGCTTTTTCCTGCTAATCCTAGCATGATAAAGAAGATTCAAAGAGAGTGAGATGCCAGCTCCTTTCATTCAGTCAGTAGCTTCAAACATTTCTGGTATATGAAAAACATGTTTTTCAATGGCAAAAATCAATGAATATTGTAAATGCACAAACAGTAATATCTCCACATTGCAAGGTGCAATTCTGAAATTTTTAGCTTTTTCCTGCTAATCCTAGCATGATAAAGAAGATTCAAAGAGAGTGAGATGCCAGCTCCTTTCATTCAGTCAGTAGCTTCAAACATTTCTGGTATATGAAAAACATGTTTTTCAATGGCAAAAATCAATGAATATTGTAAATGCACAAACAGTAATATCTCCACATTGCACGGTGCAATTCTGAAATTTTTAGCTTTTTCCTGTTAATCCTAGCATGATAAAGAAGATTCAAAGAGAGTGAGATGCCAGCTCCTTTCATTCAGTCAGTAGCTTCAAACATTTCTGGTATATGAAAAACATGTTTTTCAATGGCAAAAATCAATGAATATTGTAAATGCACAAACAGTAATATCTCCACATTGCACGGTGCAATTCTGAAATTTTTTGCTTTTTCCTGTTAATCCTAGCATGATAAAGAAGATTCAAAGAGAGTGAGATGCCAGCTCCTTTCATTCAGTCAGTAGCTTCAAACATTTCTGGTATATGAAAAACATGTTTTTCAATGGCAAAAATCAATGAATATTGTAAATGCACAAACAGTAATATCTCCACATTGCAAGGTGCAATTCTGAAATTTTTAGCTTTTTCCTGTTAATCCTAGCATGATAAAGAAGATTCAAAGAGAGTGAGATGCCAGCTCCTTTCATTCAGTCAGTAGCTTCAAACATTTCTGGTATATGAAAAACATGTTTTTCAATGGCAAAAATCAATGAATATTGTAAATGCACAAACAGTAATATCTCCACATTGCAAGGTGCAATTCTGAAATTTTTTGCTTTTTCCTGCTAATCCTAGCATGATAAAGAAGATTCAAAGAGAGTGAGATGCCAGCTCCTTTCATTCAGTCAGTAGCTTCAAACATTTCTGGTATATGAAAAACATGTTTTTCAATGGCAAAAATCAATGAATATTGTAAATGCACAAACAGTAATATCTCCACATTGCACGGTGCAATTCTGAAATTTTTAGCTTTTTCCTGTTAATCCTAGCATGATAAAGAAGATTCAAAGAGAGTGAGATGCCAGCTCCTTTTATTCAGTCAGTAGCTTCAAACATTTCTGGACGTTTTTCAATGGCAAAAATCAATGAATATTGTAAATGCACAAACAGTAATATCTCCACATTGCAAGGTGCAATTCTGAAATTTTTAGCTTTTTCCTATTAATCCTAGCATGATAAAGAAGATTCAAAGAGAGTGAGATGCCAGCTCCTTTCATTCAGTCAGTAGCTTCAAACATTTCTGGTATATGAAAAACATGTTTTTCAATGGCAAAAATCAATGAATATTGTAAATGCACAAACAGTAATATCTCCACATTGCACGGTGCAATTCTGAAATTTTTAGCTTTTTCCTGCTAATCCTAGCATGATAAAGAAGATTCAAAGAGAGTGAGATGCCAGCTCCTTTCATTCAGTCAGTAGCTTCAAACATTTCTGGACGTTTTTCAATGGCAAAAATCAATGAATATTGTAAATGCACAAACAGTAATATCTCCACATTGCAAGGTGCAATTCTGAAATTTTTAGCTTTTTCCTGCTAATCCTAGCATGATAAAGAAGATTCAAAGAGAGTGAGATGCCAGCTCCTTTCATTCAGTCAGTAGCTTCAAACATTTCTGGTATATGAAAAACATGTTTTTCAATGGCAAAAATCAATGAATATTGTAAATGCACAAACAGTAATATCTCCACATTGCAAGGTGCAATTCTGAAATTTTTAGCTTTTTCCTGCTAATCCTAGCATGATAAAGAAGATTCAAAGAGAGTGAGATGCCAGCTCCTTTCATTCAGTCAGTAGCTTCAAACATTTCTGGTATATGAAAAACATGTTTTTCAATGGCAAAAATCAATGAATATTGTAAATGCACAAACAGTAATATCTCCACATTGCACGGTGCAATTCTGAAATTTTTAGCTTTTTCCTGTTAATCCTAGCATGATAAAGAAGATTCAAAGAGAGTGAGATGCCAGCTCCTTTCATTCAGTCAGTAGCTTCAAACATTTCTGGTATATGAAAAACATGTTTTTCAATGGCAAAAATCAATGAATATTGTAAATGCACAAACAGTAATATCTCCACATTGCACGGTGCAATTCTGAAATTTTTTGCTTTTTCCTGTTAATCCTAGCATGATAAAGAAGATTCAAAGAGAGTGAGATGCCAGCTCCTTTCATTCAGTCAGTAGCTTCAAACATTTCTGGACGTTTTTCAATGGCAAAAATCAATGAATATTGTAAATGCACAAACAGTAATATCTCCACATTGCAAGGTGCAATTCTGAAATTTTTTGCTTTTTCCTGTTAATCCTAGCATGATAAAGAAGATTCAAAGAGAGTGAGATGCCAGCTCCTTTCATTCAGTCAGTAGCTTCAAACATTTCTGGTATATGAAAAACATGTTTTTCAATGGCAAAAATCAATGAATATTGTAAATGCACAGTAATATCTCCACATTGCACGGTGCAATTCTGAAATTTTTTGCTTTTTCCTGCTAATCCTAGCATGATAAAGAAGATTCAAAGAGAGTGAGATGCCAGCTCCTTTCATTCAGTCAGTAGCTTCAAACATTTCTGGACGTTTTTCAATGGCAAAAATCAATGAATATTGTAAATGCACAAACAGTAATATCTCCACATTGCACGGTGCAATTCTGAAATTTTTTGCTTTTTCCTGCTAATCCTAGCATGATAAAGAAGATTCAAAGAGAGTGAGATGCCAGTTCCTTTCATTCAGTCAGTAGCTTCAAACATTTCTGGTATATGAAAAACATGTTTTTCAATGGCAAAAATCAATGAATATTGTAAATGCACAAACAGTAATATCTCCACATTGCAAGGTGCAATTCTGAAATTTTTTGCTTTTTCCTGCTAATCCTAGCATGATAAAGAAGATTCAAAGAGAGTGAGATGCCAGCTCCTTTCATTCAGTCAGTAGCTTCAAACATTTCTGGTATATGAAAAACATGTTTTTCAATGGCAAAAATCAATGAATATTGTAAATGCACAAACAGTAATATCTCCACATTGCAAGGTGCAATTCTGAAATTTTTAGCTTTTTCCTGTTAATCCTAGCATGATAAAGAAGATTCAAAGAGAGTGAGATGCCAGCTCCTTTCATTCAGTCAGTAGCTTCAAACATTTCTGGTATATGAAAAACATGTTTTTCAATGGCAAAAATCAATGAATATTGTAAATGCACAAACAGTAATATCTCCACATTGCACGGTGCAATTCTGAAATTTTTTGCTTTTTCCTGCTAATCCTAGCATGATAAAGAAGATTCAAAGAGAGTGAGATGCCAGCTCCTTTCATTCAGTCAGTAGCTTCAAACATTTCTGGATGTTTTTCAATGGCAAAAATCAATGAATATTGTAAATGCACAAACAGTAATATCTCCACATTGCACGGTGCAATTCTGAAATTTTTTGCTTTTTCCTGCTAATCCTAGCATGATAAAGAAGATTCAAAGAGAGTGAGATGCCAGCTCCTTTCATTCAGTCAGTAGCTTCAAACATTTCTGGTATATGAAAAACATGTTTTTCAATGGCAAAAATCAATGAATATTGTAAATGCACAAACAGTAATATCTCCACATTGCAAGGTGCAATTCTGAAATTTTTTGCTTTTTCCTGCTAATCCTAGCATGATAAAGAAGATTCAAAGAGAGTGAGATGCCAGCTCCTTTCATTCAGTCAGTAGCTTCAAACATTTCTGGACGTTTTTCAATGGCAAAAATCAATGAATATTGTAAATGCACAAACAGTAATATCTCCACATTGCACGGTGCAATTCTGAAATTTTTAGCTTTTTCCTGCTAATCCTAGCATGATAAAGAAGATTCAAAGAGAGTGAGATGCCAGCTCCTTTCATTCAGTCAGTAGCATCAAACATTTCTGGTATATGAAAAACATGTTTTTCAATAGCAAAAATCAATGAATATTGTAAATGCACAAACAGTAATATCTCCACATTGCAAGGTGCAATTCTGAAATTTTTTGCTTTTTCCTGCTAATCCTAGCATGATAAAGAAGATTCAAAGAGAGTGAGATGCCAGCTCCTTTCATTCAGTCAGTAGCTTCAAACATTTCTGGTATATGAAAAACATGTTTTTCAATGGCAAAAATCAATGAATATTGTAAATGCACAAACAGTAATATCTCCACATTGCACGGTGCAATTCTGAAATTTTTAGCTTTTTCCTGTTAATCCTAGCATGATAAAGAAGATTCAAAGAGAGTGAGATGCCAGCTCCTTTCATTCAGTCAGTAGCTTCAAACATTTCTGGACGTTTTTCAATGGCAAAAATCAATGAATATTGTAAATGCACAAACAGTAATATCTCCACATTGCACGGTGCAATTCTGAAATTTTTAGCTTTTTCCTGTTAATCCTAGCATGATAAAGAAGATTCAAAGAGAGTGAGATGCCAGCTCCTTTCATTCAGTCAGTAGCTTCAAACATTTCTGGACGTTTTTCAATGGCAAAAATCAATGAATATTGTAAATGCACAAACAGTAATATCTCCACATTGCACGGTGCAATTCTGAAATTTTTTGCTTTTTCCTGCTAATCCTAGCATGATAAAGAAGATTCAAAGAGAGTGAGATGCCAGCTCCTTTCATTCAGTCAGTAGCTTCAAACATTTCTGGTATATGAAAAACATGTTTTTCAATGGCAAAAATCAATGAATATTGTAAATGCACAAACAGTAATATCTCCACATTGCAAGGTGCAATTCTGAAATTTTTAGCTTTTTCCTGCTAATCCTAGCATGATAAAGAAGATTCAAAGAGAGTGAGATGCCAGCTCCTTTCATTCAGTCAGTAGCTTCAAACATTTCTGGTATATGAAAAACATGTTTTTCAATGGCAAAAATCTATGAATATTGTAAATGCACAAACAGTAATATCTCCACATTGCAAGGTGCAATTCTGAAATTTTTAGCTTTTTCCTGTTAATCCTAGCATGATAAAGAAGATTCAAAGAGAGTGAGATGCCAGCTCCTTTCATTCAGTCAGTAGCTTCAAACATTTCTGGTATATGAAAAACATGTTTTTCAATGGCAAAAATCAATGAATATTGTAAATGCACAAACAGTAATATCTCCACATTGCACGGTGCAATTCTGAAATTTTTTGCTTTTTCCTGCTAATCCTAGCATGATAAAGAAGATTCAAAGAGAGTGAGATGCCAGCTCCTTTCATTCAGTCAGTAGCTTCAAACATTTCTGGACGTTTTTCAATGGCAAAAATCAATGAATATTGTAAATGCACAAACAGTAATATCTCCACATTGCACGGTGCAATTCTGAAATTTTTAGCTTTTTCCTGTTAATCCTAGCATGATAAAGAAGATTCAAAGAGAGTGAGATGCCAGCTCCTTTCATTCAGTCAGTAGCTTCAAACATTTCTGGTATATGAAAAACATGTTTTTCAATGGCAAAAATCAATGAATATTGTAAATGCACAAACAGTAATATCTCCACATTGCACGGTGCAATTCTGAAATTTTTTGCTTTTTCCTGCTAATCCTAGCATGATAAAGAAGATTCAAAGAGAGTGAGATGCCAGCTCCTTTCATTCAGTCAGTAGCTTCAAACATTTCTGGTATATGAAAAACATGTTTTTCAATGGCAAAAATCAATGAATATTGTAAATGCACAAACAGTAATATCTCCACATTGCACGGTGCAATTCTGAAATTTTTTGCTTTTTCCTGTTAATCCTAGCATGATAAAGAAGATTCAAAGAGAGTGAGATGCCAGCTCCTTTCATTCAGTCAGTAGCTTCAAACATTTCTGGTATATGAAAAACATGTTTTTCAATGGCAAAAATCAATGAATATTGTAAATGCACAAACAGTAATATCTCCACATTGCAAGGTGCAATTCTGAAATTTTTTGCTTTTTCCTGTTAATCCTAGCATGATAAAGAAGATTCAAAGAGAGTGAGATGCCAGCTCCTTTCATTCAGTCAGTAGCTTCAAACATTTCTGGTATATGAAAAACATGTTTTTCAATGGCAAAAATCAATGAATATTGTAAATGCACAAACAGTAATATCTCCACATTGCACGGTGCAATTCTGAAATTTTTTGCTTTTTCCTGTTAATCCTAGCATGATAAAGAAGATTCAAAGAGAGTGAGATGCCAGCTCCTTTCATTCAGTCAGTAGCTTCAAACATTTCTGGTATATGAAAAACATGTTTTTCAATGGCAAAAATCAATGAATATTGTAAATGCACAAACAGTAATATCTCCACATTGCACGGTGCAATTCTGAAATTTTTTGCTTTTTCCTGCTAATCCTAGCATGATAAAGAAGATTCAAAGAGAGTGAGATGCCAGCTCCTTTCATTCAGTCAGTAGCTTCAAACATTTCTGGTATATGAAAAACATGTTTTTCAATGGCAAAAATCAATGAATATTGTAAATGCACAAACAGTAATATCTCCACATTGCACGGTGCAATTCTGAAATTTTTTGCTTTTTCCTGCTAATCCTAGCATGATAAAGAAGATTCAAAGAGAGTGAGATGCCAGCTCCTTTCATTCAGTCAGTAGCTTCAAACATTTCTGGACGTTTTTCAATGGCAAAAATCAATGAATATTGTAAATGCACAAACAGTAATATCTCCACATTGCACGGTGCAATTCTGAAATTTTTAGCTTTTTCCTGCTAATCCTAGCATGATAAAGAAGATTCAAAGAGAGTGAGATGCCAGCTCCTTTCATTCAGTCAGTAGCTTCAAACATTTCTGGACGTTTTTCAATGGCAAAAATCAATGAATATTGTAAATGCACAAACAGTAATATCTCCACATTGCAAGGTGCAATTCTGAAATTTTTAGCTTTTTCCTGCTAATCCTAGCATGATAAAGAAGATTCAAAGAGAGTGAGATGCCAGCTCCTTTCATTCAGTCAGTAGCTTCAAACATTTCTGTTATATGAAAAACATGTTTTTCAATGGCAAAAATCAATGAATATTGTAAATGCACAAACAGTAATATCTCCACATTGCAAGGTGCAATTCTGAAATTTTTAGCTTTTTCCTGCTAATCCTAGCATGATAAAGAAGATTCAAAGAGAGTGAGATGCCAGCTCCTTTCATTCAGTCAGTAGCTTCAAACATTTCTGGTATATGAAAAACATGTTTTTCAATGGCAAAAATCAATGAATATTGTAAATGCACAAACAGTAATATCTCCACATTGCACGGTGCAATTCTGAAATTTTTTGCTTTTTCCTGCTAATCCTAGCATGATAAAGAAGATTCAAAGAGAGTGAGATGCCAGCTCCTTTCATTCAGTCAGTAGCTTCAAACATTTCTGGTATATGAAAAACATGTTTTTCAATGGCAAAAATCAATGAATATTGTAAATGCACAAACAGTAATATCTCCACATTGCACGGTGCAATTCTGAAATTTTTTGCTTTTTCCTGTTAATCCTAGCATGATAAAGAAGATTCAAAGAGAGTGAGATGCCAGCTCCTTTCATTCAGTCAGTAGCTTCAAACATTTCTGGTATATGAAAAACATGTTTTTCAATGGCAAAAATCAATGAATATTGTAAATGCACAAACAGTAATATCTCCACATTGCACGGTGCAATTCTGAAATTTTTTGCTTTTTCCTGCTAATCCTAGCATGATAAAGAAGATTCAAAGAGAGTGAGATGCCAGCTCCTTTCATTCAGTCAGTAGCTTCAAACATTTCTGGACGTTTTTCAATGGCAAAAATCAATGAATATTGTAAATGCACAAACAGTAATATCTCCACATTGCACGGTGCAATTCTGAAATTTTTTGCTTTTTCCTGCTAATCCTAGCATGATAAAGAAGATTCAAAGAGAGTGAGATGCCAGCTCCTTTCATTCAGTCAGTAGCTTCAAACATTTCTGGTATATGAAAAACATGTTTTTCAATGGCAAAAATCAATGAATATTGTAAATGCACAAACAGTAATATCTCCACATTGCAAGGTGCAATTCTGAAATTTTTTGCTTTTTCCTGTTAATCCTAGCATGATAAAGAAGATTCAAAGAGAGTGAGATGCCAGCTCCTTTCATTCAGTCAGTAGCTTCAAACATTTCTGGTATATGAAAAACATGTTTTTCAATGGCAAAAATCAATGAATATTGTAAATGCACAAACAGTAATATCTCCACATTGCAAGGTGCAATTCTGAAATTTTTAGCTTTTTCCTGTTAATCCTAGCATGATAAAGAAGATTCAAAGAGAGTGAGATGCCAGCTCCTTTCATTCAGTCAGTAGCTTCAAACATTTCTGGACATTTTTCAATGGCAAAAATCAATGAATATTGTAAATGCACAAACAGTAATATCTCCACATTGCACGGTGCAATTCTGAAATTTTTTGCTTTTTCCTGCTAATCCTAGCATGATAAAGAAGATTCAAAGAGAGTGAGATGCCAGCTCCTTTCATTCAGTCAGTAGCTTCAAACATTTCTGGTATATGAAAAACATGTTTTTCAATGGCAAAAATCAATGAATATTGTAAATGCACAAACAGTAATATCTCCACATTGCACGGTGCAATTCTGAAATTTTTAGCTTTTTCCTGTTAATCCTAGCATGATAAAGAAGATTCAAAGAGAGTGAGATGCCAGTTCCTTTCATTCAGTCAGTAGCTTCAAACATTTCTGGTATATGAAAAACATGTTTTTCAATGGCAAAAATCAATGAATATTGTAAATGCACAAACAGTAATATCTCCACATTGCACGGTGCAATTCTGAAATTTTTAGCTTTTTCCTGTTAATCCTAGCATGATAAAGAAGATTCAAAGAGAGTGAGATGCCAGCTCCTTTCATTCAGTCAGTAGCTTCAAACATTTCTGGACGTTTTTCAATGGCAAAAATCAATGAATATTGTAAATGCACAAACAGTAATATCTCCACATTGCAAGGTGCAATTCTGAAATTTTTAGCTTTTTCCTGCTAATCCTAGCATGATAAAGAAGATTCAAAGAGAGTGAGATGCCAGCTCCTTTCATTCAGTCAGTAGCTTCAAACATTTCTGGACGTTTTTCAATGGCAAAAATCAATGAATATTGTAAATGCACAAACAGTAATATCTCCACATTGCAAGGTGCAATTCTGAAATTTTTAGCTTTTTCCTGTTAATCCTAGCATGATAAAGAAGATTCAAAGAGAGTGAGATGCCAGCTCCTTTCATTCAGTCAGTAGCTTCAAACATTTCTGGTATATGAAAAACATGTTTTTCAATGGCAAAAATCAATGAATATTGTAAATGCACAAACAGTAATATCTCCACATTGCACGGTGCAATTCTGAAATTTTTAGCTTTTTCCTGCTAATCCTAGCATGATAAAGAAGATTCAAAGAGAGTGAGATGCCAGCTCCTTTCATTCAGTCAGTAGCTTCAAACATTTCTGGACGTTTTTCAATGGCAAAAATCAATGAATATTGTAAATGCACAAACAGTAATATCTCCAAATTGCAAGGTGCAATTCTGAAATTTTTAGCTTTTTCCTGCTAATCCTAGCATGATAAAGAAGATTCAAAGAGAGTGAGATGCCAGCTCCTTTCATTCAGTCAGTAGCTTCAAACATTTCTGGTATATGAAAAACATGTTTTTCAATGGCAAAAATCAATGAATATTGTAAATGCACAAACAGTAATATCTCCACATTGCAAGGTGCAATTCTGAAATTTTTAGCTTTTTCCTGCTAATCCTAGCATGATAAAGAAGATTCAAAGAGAGTGAGATGCCAGCTCCTTTCATTCAGTCAGTAGCTTCAAACATTTCTGGTATATGAAAAACATGTTTTTCAATGGCAAAAATCAATGAATATTGTAAATGCACAAACAGTAATATCTCCACATTGCACGGTGCAATTCTGAAATTTTTAGCTTTTTCCTGTTAATCCTAGCATGATAAAGAAGATTCAAAGAGAGTGAGATGCCAGCTCCTTTCATTCAGTCAGTAGCTTCAAACATTTCTGGTATATGAAAAACATGTTTTTCAATGGCAAAAATCAATGAATATTGTAAATGCACAAACAGTAATATCTCCACATTGCACGGTGCAATTCTGAAATTTTTTGCTTTTTCCTGTTAATCCTAGCATGATAAAGAAGATTCAAAGAGAGTGAGATGCCAGCTCCTTTCATTCAGTCAGTAGCTTCAAACATTTCTGGTATATGAAAAACATGTTTTTCAATGGCAAAAATCAATGAATATTGTAAATGCACAAACAGTAATATCTCCACATTGCAAGGTGCAATTCTGAAATTTTTAGCTTTTTCCTGTTAATCCTAGCATGATAAAGAAGATTCAAAGAGAGTGAGATGCCAGCTCCTTTCATTCAGTCAGTAGCTTCAAACATTTCTGGTATATGAAAAACATGTTTTTCAATGGCAAAAATCAATGAATATTGTAAATGCACAAACAGTAATATCTCCACATTGCAAGGTGCAATTCTGAAATTTTTTGCTTTTTCCTGCTAATCCTAGCATGATAAAGAAGATTCAAAGAGAGTGAGATGCCAGCTCCTTTCATTCAGTCAGTAGCTTCAAACATTTCTGGTATATGAAAAACATGTTTTTCAATGGCAAAAATCAATGAATATTGTAAATGCACAAACAGTAATATCTCCACATTGCACGGTGCAATTCTGAAATTTTTAGCTTTTTCCTGTTAATCCTAGCATGATAAAGAAGATTCAAAGAGAGTGAGATGCCAGCTCCTTTTATTCAGTCAGTAGCTTCAAACATTTCTGGACGTTTTTCAATGGCAAAAATCAATGAATATTGTAAATGCACAAACAGTAATATCTCCACATTGCAAGGTGCAATTCTGAAATTTTTAGCTTTTTCCTGTTAATCCTAGCATGATAAAGAAGATTCAAAGAGAGTGAGATGCCAGCTCCTTTCATTCAGTCAGTAGCTTCAAACATTTCTGGTATATGAAAAACATGTTTTTCAATGGCAAAAATCAATGAATATTGTAAATGCACAAACAGTAATATCTCCACATTGCACGGTGCAATTCTGAAATTTTTAGCTTTTTCCTGCTAATCCTAGCATGATAAAGAAGATTCAAAGAGAGTGAGATGCCAGCTCCTTTCATTCAGTCAGTAGCTTCAAACATTTCTGGACGTTTTTCAATGGCAAAAATCAATGAATATTGTAAATGCACAAACAGTAATATCTCCACATTGCAAGGTGCAATTCTGAAATTTTTAGCTTTTTCCTGCTAATCCTAGCATGATAAAGAAGATTCAAAGAGAGTGAGATGCCAGCTCCTTTCATTCAGTCAGTAGCTTCAAACATTTCTGGTATATGAAAAACATGTTTTTCAATGGCAAAAATCAATGAATATTGTAAATGCACAAACAGTAATATCTCCACATTGCAAGGTGCAATTCTGAAATTTTTAGCTTTTTCCTGCTAATCCTAGCATGATAAAGAAGATTCAAAGAGAGTGAGATGCCAGCTCCTTTCATTCAGTCAGTAGCTTCAAACATTTCTGGTATATGAAAAACATGTTTTTCAATGGCAAAAATCAATGAATATTGTAAATGCACAAACAGTAATATCTCCACATTGCACGGTGCAATTCTGAAATTTTTAGCTTTTTCCTGTTAATCCTAGCATGATAAAGAAGATTCAAAGAGAGTGAGATGCCAGCTCCTTTCATTCAGTCAGTAGCTTCAAACATTTCTGGTATATGAAAAACATGTTTTTCAATGGCAAAAATCAATGAATATTGTAAATGCACAAACAGTAATATCTCCACATTGCACGGTGCAATTCTGAAATTTTTTGCTTTTTCCTGTTAATCCTAGCATGATAAAGAAGATTCAAAGAGAGTGAGATGCCAGCTCCTTTCATTCAGTCAGTAGCTTCAAACATTTCTGGACGTTTTTCAATGGCAAAAATCAATGAATATTGTAAATGCACAAACAGTAATATCTCCACATTGCAAGGTGCAATTCTGAAATTTTTTGCTTTTTCCTGTTAATCCTAGCATGATAAAGAAGATTCAAAGAGAGTGAGATGCCAGCTCCTTTCATTCAGTCAGTAGCTTCAAACATTTCTGGTATATGAAAAACATGTTTTTCAATGGCAAAAATCAATGAATATTGTAAATGCACAGTAATATCTCCACATTGCACGGTGCAATTCTGAAATTTTTTGCTTTTTCCTGCTAATCCTAGCATGATAAAGAAGATTCAAAGAGAGTGAGATGCCAGCTCCTTTCATTCAGTCAGTAGCTTCAAACATTTCTGGACGTTTTTCAATGGCAAAAATCAATGAATATTGTAAATGCACAAACAGTAATATCTCCACATTGCACGGTGCAATTCTGAAATTTTTTGCTTTTTCCTGCTAATCCTAGCATGATAAAGAAGATTCAAAGAGAGTGAGATGCCAGTTCCTTTCATTCAGTCAGTAGCTTCAAACATTTCTGGTATATGAAAAACATGTTTTTCAATGGCAAAAATCAATGAATATTGTAAATGCACAAACAGTAATATCTCCACATTGCAAGGTGCAATTCTGAAATTTTTTGCTTTTTCCTGCTAATCCTAGCATGATAAAGAAGATTCAAAGAGAGTGAGATGCCAGCTCCTTTCATTCAGTCAGTAGCTTCAAACATTTCTGGTATATGAAAAACATGTTTTTCAATGGCAAAAATCAATGAATATTGTAAATGCACAAACAGTAATATCTCCACATTGCAAGGTGCAATTCTGAAATTTTTAGCTTTTTCCTGTTAATCCTAGCATGATAAAGAAGATTCAAAGAGAGTGAGATGCCAGCTCCTTTCATTCAGTCAGTAGCTTCAAACATTTCTGGTATATGAAAAACATGTTTTTCAATGGCAAAAATCAATGAATATTGTAAATGCACAAACAGTAATATCTCCACATTGCACGGTGCAATTCTGAAATTTTTTGCTTTTTCCTGCTAATCCTAGCATGATAAAGAAGATTCAAAGAGAGTGAGATGCCAGCTCCTTTCATTCAGTCAGTAGCTTCAAACATTTCTGGACATTTTCAATGGCAAAAATCAATGAATATTGTAAATGCACAAACAGTAATATCTCCACATTGCACGGTGCAATTCTGAAATTTTTTGCTTTTTCCTGCTAATCCTAGCATGATAAAGAAGATTCAAAGAGAGTGAGATGCCAGCTCCTTTCATTCAGTCAGTAGCTTCAAACATTTCTGGTATATGAAAAACATGTTTTTCAATGGCAAAAATCAATGAATATTGTAAATGCACAAACAGTAATATCTCCACATTGCAAGGTGCAATTCTGAAATTTTTTGCTTTTTCCTGCTAATCCTAGCATGATAAAGAAGATTCAAAGAGAGTGAGATGCCAGCTCCTTTCATTCAGTCAGTAGCTTCAAACATTTCTGGCCGTTTTTCAATGGCAAAAATCAATGAATATTGTAAATGCACAAACAGTAATATCTCCACATTGCACGGTGCAATTCTGAAATTTTTAGCTTTTTCCTGCTAATCCTAGCATGATAAAGAAGATTCAAAGAGAGTGAGATGCCAGCTCCTTTCATTCAGTCAGTAGCATCAAACATTTCTGGTATATGAAAAACATGTTTTTCAATAGCAAAAATCAATGAATATTGTAAATGCACAAACAGTAATATCTCCACATTGCAAGGTGCAATTCTGAAATTTTTTGCTTTTTCCTGCTAATCCTAGCATGATAAAGAAGATTCAAAGAGAGTGAGATGCCAGCTCCTTTCATTCAGTCAGTAGCTTCAAACATTTCTGGTATATGAAAAACATGTTTTTCAATGGCAAAAATCAATGAATATTGTAAATGCACAAACAGTAATATCTCCACATTGCACGGTGCAATTCTGAAATTTTTAGCTTTTTCCTGTTAATCCTAGCATGATAAAGAAGATTCAAAGAGAGTGAGATGCCAGCTCCTTTCATTCAGTCAGTAGCTTCAAACATTTCTGGACGTTTTTCAATGGCAAAAATCAATGAATATTGTAAATGCACAAACAGTAATATCTCCACATTGCACGGTGCAATTCTGAAATTTTTAGCTTTTTCCTGTTAATCCTAGCATGATAAAGAAGATTCAAAGAGAGTGAGATGCCAGCTCCTTTCATTCAGTCAGTAGCTTCAAACATTTCTGGTATATGAAAAACATGTTTTTCAATGGCAAAAATCAATGAATATTGTAAATGCACAAACATTAATATCTCCACATTGCACGGTGCAATTCTGAAATTTTTAGCTTTTTCCTGTTAATCCTAGCATGATAAAGAAGATTCAAAGAGAGTGAGATGCCAGCTCCTTTCATTCAGTCAGTAGCTTCAAACATTTCTGGACGTTTTTCAATGGCAAAAATCAATGAATATTGTAAATGCACAAACAGTAATATCTCCACATTGCACGGTGCAATTCTGAAATTTTTTGCTTTTTCCTGCTAATCCTAGCATGATAAAGAAGATTCAAAGAGAGTGAGATGCCAGCTCCTTTCATTCAGTCAGTAGCTTCAAACATTTCTGGTATATGAAAAACATGTTTTTCAATGGCAAAAATCAATGAATATTGTAAATGCACAAACAGTAATATCTCCACATTGCAAGGTGCAATTCTGAAATTTTTTGCTTTTTCCTGCTAATCCTAGCATGATAAAGAAGATTCAAAGAGAGTGAGATGCCAGCTCCTTTCATTCAGTCAGTAGCTTCAAACATTTCTGGTATATGAAAAACATGTTTTTCAATGGCAAAAATCAATGAATATTGTAAATGCACAAACAGTAATATCTCCACATTGCACGGTGCAATTCTGAAATTTTTAGCTTTTTCCTGTTAATCCTAGCATGATAAAGAAGATTCAAAGAGAGTGAGATGCCAGCTCCTTTCATTCAGTCAGTAGCTTCAAACATTTCTGGTATATGAAAAACATGTTTTTCAATGGCAAAAATCAATGAATATTGTAAATGCACAAACAGTAATATCTCCACATTGCACGGTGCAATTCTGAAATTTTTAGCTTTTTCCTGTTAATCCTAGCATGATAAAGAAGATTCAAAGAGAGTGAGATGCCAGCTCCTTTCATTCAGTCAGTAGCTTCAAACATTTCTGGACGTTTTTCAATGGCAAAAATCAATGAATATTGTAAATGCACAAACAGTAATATCTCCACATTGCACGGTGCAATTCTGAAATTTTTTGCTTTTTCCTGCTAATCCTAGCATGATAAAGAAGATTCAAAGAGAGTGAGATGCCAGCTCCTTTCATTCAGTCAGTAGCTTCAAACATTTCTGGTATATGAAAAACATGTTTTTCAATGGCAAAAATCAATGAATATTGTAAATGCACAAACAGTAATATCTCCACATTGCAAGGTGCAATTCTGAAATTTTTAGCTTTTTCCTGCTAATCCTAGCATGATAAAGAAGATTCAAAGAGAGTGAGATGCCAGCTCCTTTCATTCAGTCAGTAGCTTCAAACATTTCTGGTATATGAAAAACATGTTTTTCAATGGCAAAAATCAATGAATATTGTAAATGCACAAACAGTAATATCTCCACATTGCAAGGTGCAATTCTGAAATTTTTAGCTTTTTCCTGTTAATCCTAGCATGATAAAGAAGATTCAAAGAGAGTGAGATGCCAGCTCCTTTCATTCAGTCAGTAGCTTCAAACATTTCTGGTATATGAAAAACATGTTTTTCAATGGCAAAAATCAATGAATATTGTAAATGCACAAACAGTAATATCTCCACATTGCACGGTGCAATTCTGAAATTTTTTGCTTTTTCCTGCTAATCCTAGCATGATAAAGAAGATTCAAAGAGAGTGAGATGCCAGCTCCTTTCATTCAGTCAGTAGCTTCAAACATTTCTGGACGTTTTTCAATGGCAAAAATCAATGAATATTGTAAATGCACAAACAGTAATATCTCCACATTGCACGGTGCAATTCTGAAATTTTTAGCTTTTTCCTGTTAATCCTAGCATGATAAAGAAGATTCAAAGAGAGTGAGATGCCAGCTCCTTTCATTCAGTCAGTAGCTTCAAACATTTCTGGTATATGAAAAACATGTTTTTCAATGGCAAAAATCAATGAATATTGTAAATGCACAAACAGTAATATCTCCACATTGCACGGTGCAATTCTGAAATTTTTTGCTTTTTCCTGCTAATCCTAGCATGATAAAGAAGATTCAAAGAGAGTGAGATGCCAGCTCCTTTCATTCAGTCAGTAGCTTCAAACATTTCTGGTATATGAAAAACATGTTTTTCAATGGCAAAAATCAATGAATATTGTAAATGCACAAACAGTAATATCTCCACATTGCACGGTGCAATTCTGAAATTTTTTGCTTTTTCCTGTTAATCCTAGCATGATAAAGAAGATTCAAAGAGAGTGAGATGCCAGCTCCTTTCATTCAGTCAGTAGCTTCAAACATTTCTGGTATATGAAAAACATGTTTTTCAATGGCAAAAATCAATGAATAATGTAAATGCACAAACAGTAATATCTCCACATTGCAAGGTGCAATTCTGAAATTTTTAGCTTTTTCCTGTTAATCCTAGCATGATAAAGAAGATTCAAAGAGAGTGAGATGCCAGCTCCTTTCATTCAGTCAGTAGCTTCAAACATTTCTGGTATATGAAAAACATGTTTTTCAATGGCAAAAATCAATGAATATTGTAAATGCACAAACAGTAATATCTCCACATTGCAAGGTGCAATTCTGAAATTTTTAGCTTTTTCCTGTTAATCCTAGCATGATAAAGAAGATTCAAAGAGAGTGAGATGCCAGCTCCTTTCATTCAGTCAGTAGCTTCAAACATTTCTGGTATATGAAAAACATGTTTTTCAATGGCAAAAATCAATGAATATTGTAAATGCACAAACAGTAATATCTCCACATTGCAAGGTGCAATTCTGAAATTTTTTAGCTTTTTCCTGTTAATCCTAGCATGATAAAGAAGATTCAAAGAGAGTGAGATGCCAGCTCCTTTCATTCAGTCAGTAGCTTCAAACATTTCTGGTATATGAAAAACATGTTTTTCAATGGCAAAAATCAATGAATATTGTAAATGCACAAACAGTAATATCTCCACATTGCAAGGTGCAATTCTGAAATTTTTAGCTTTTTCCTGTTAATCCTAGCATGATAAAGAAGATTCAAAGAGAGTGAGATGCCAGCTCCTTTCATTCAGTCAGTAGCTTCAAACATTTCTGGTATATGAAAAACATGTTTTTCAATGGCAAAAATCAATGAATATTGTAAATGCACAAACAGTAATATCTCCACATTGCAAGGTGCAATTCTGAAATTTTTTGCTTTTTCCTGCTAATCCTAGCATGATAAAGAAGATTCAAAGAGAGTGAGATGCCAGCTCCTTTCATTCAGTCAGTAGCTTCAAACATTTCTGGTATATGAAAAACATGTTTTTCAATGGCAAAAATCAATGAATATTGTAAATGCACAAACAGTAATATCTCCACATTGCACGGTGCAATTCTGAAATTTTTAGCTTTTTCCTGTTAATCCTAGCATGATAAAGAAGATTCAAAGAGAGTGAGATGCCAGCTCCTTTCATTCAGTCAGTAGCTTCAAACATTTCTGGACGTTTTTCAATGGCAAAAATCAATGAATATTGTAAATGCACAAACAGTAATATCTCCACATTGCAAGGTGCAATTCTGAAATTTTTTGCTTTTTCCTGTTAATCCTAGCATGATAAAGAAGATTCAAAGAGAGTGAGATGCCAGCTCCTTTCATTCAGTCAGTAGCTTCAAACATTTCTGGTATATGAAAAACATGTTTTTCAATGGCAAAAATCAATGAATATTGTAAATGCACAAACAGTAATATCTCCACATTGCACGGTGCAATTCTGAAATTTTTAGCTTTTTCCTGTTAATCCTAGCATGATAAAGAAGATTCAAAGAGAGTGAGATGCCAGCTCCTTTCATTCAGTCAGTAGCTTCAAACATTTCTGGTATATGAAAAACATGTTTTTCAATGGCAAAAATCAATGAATATTGTAAATGCACAAACAGTAATATCTCCACATTGCAAGGTGCAATTCTGAAATTTTTAGCTTTTTCCTGTTAATCCTAGCATGATAAAGAAGATTCAAAGAGAGTGAGATGCCAGCTCCTTTCATTCAGTCAGTAGCTTCAAACATTTCTGGTATATGAAAAACATGTTTTTCAATGGCAAAAATCAATGAATATTGTAAATGCACAAACAGTAATATCTCCACATTGCACGGTGCAATTCTGAAATTTTTAGCTTTTTCCTGTTAATCCTAGCATGATAAAGAAGATTCAAAGAGAGTGAGATGCCAGCTCCTTTCATTCAGTCAGTAGCTTCAAACATTTCTGGACGTTTTTCAATGGCAAAAATCAATGAATATTGTAAATGCACAAACAGTAATATCTCCACATTGCACGGTGCAATTCTGAAATTTTTTGCTTTTTCCTGTTAATCCTAGCATGATAAAGAAGATTCAAAGAGAGTGAGATGCCAGCTCCTTTCATTCAGTCAGTAGCTTCAAACATTTCTGGTATATGAAAAACATGTTTTTCAATGGCAAAAATCAATGAATATTGTAAATGCACAAACAGTAATATCTCCACATTGCACGGTGCAATTCTGAAATTTTTAGCTTTTTCCTGCTAATCCTAGCATGATAAAGAAGATTCAAAGAGAGTGAGATGCCAGCTCCTTTCATTCAGTCAGTAGCTTCAAACATTTCTGGTATATGAAAAACATGTTTTTCAATGGCAAAAATCAATGAATATTGTAAATGCACAAACAGTAATATCTCCACATTGCACGGTGCAATTCTGAAATTTTTAGCTTTTTCCTGTTAATCCTAGCATGATAAAGAAGATTCAAAGAGAGTGAGATGCCAGCTCCTTTCATTCAGTCAGTAGCTTCAAACATTTCTGGACGTTTTTCAATGGCAAAAATCAATGAATATTGTAAATGCACAAACAGTAATATCTCCACATTGCACGGTGCAATTCTGAAATTTTTTGCTTTTTCCTGCTAATCCTAGCATGATAAAGAAGATTCAAAGAGAGTGAGATGCCAGCTCCTTTCATTCAGTCAGTAGCTTCAAACATTTCTGGTATATGAAAAACATGTTTTTCAATGGCAAAAATCAATGAATATTGTAAATGCACAAACAGTAATATCTCCACATTGCACGGTGCAATTCTGAAATTTTTTGCTTTTTCCTGCTAATCCTAGCATGATAAAGAAGATTCAAAGAGAGTGAGATGCCAGCTCCTTTCATTCAGTCAGTAGCTTCAAACATTTCTGGTATATGAAAAACATGTTTTTCAATGGCAAAAATCAATGAATATTGTAAATGCACAAACAGTAATATCTCCACATTGCACGGTGCAATTCTGAAATTTTTTGGCTTTTCTTTCCTGTTAATACGTAAGCATGATAAAGAAGATTCAAAGAGAGTGAGATGCCAGCTCCTTTCATTCAGTCAGTAGCTTCAAACATTTCTGGTATATGAAAAACATGTTTTTCAATGGCAAAAATCAATGAATATTGTAAATGCACAAACAGTAATATCTCCACATTGCACGGTGCAATTCTGAAATTTTTAGCTTTTTCCTGTTAATCCTAGCATGATAAAGAAGATTCAAAGAGAGTGAGATGCCAGCTCCTTTCATTCAGTCAGTAGCTTCAAACATTTCTGGTATATGAAAAACATGTTTTTCAATGGCAAAAATCAATGAATATTGTAAATGCACAAACAGTAATATCTCCACATTGCACGGTGCAATTCTGAAATTTTTAGCTTTTTCCTGTTAATCCTAGCATGATAAAGAAGATTCAAAGAGAGTGAGATGCCAGCTCCTTTCATTCAGTCAGTAGCTTCAAACATTTCTGGTATATGAAAAACATGTTTTTCAATGGCAAAAATCAATGAATATTGTAAATGCACAAACAGTAATATCTCCACATTGCAAGGTGCAATTCTGAAATTTTTTGCTTTTTCCTGTTAATCCTAGCATGATAAAGAAGATTCAAAGAGAGTGAGATGCCAGCTCCTTTCATTCAGTCAGTAGCTTCAAACATTTCTGGTATATGAAAAACATGTTTTTCAATGGCAAAAATCAATGAATATTGTAAATGCACAAACAGTAATATCTCCACATTGCACGGTGCAATTCTGAAATTTTTTGCTTTTTCCTGCTAATCCTAGCATGATAAAGAAGATTCAAAGAGAGGGAGATGCCAGCTCCTTTCATTCAGTCAGTAGCTTCAAACATTTCTGGTATATGAAAAACATGTTTTTCAATGGCAAAAATCAATGAATATTGTAAATGCACAAACAGTAATATCTCCACATTGCACGGTGCAATTCTGAAATTTTTTGCTTTTTCCTGCTAATCCTAGCATGATAAAGAAGATTCAAAGAGAGTGAGATGCCAGCTCCTTTCATTCAGTCAGTAGCTTCAAACATTTCTGGTATATGAAAAACATGTTTTTCAATGGCAAAAATCAATGAATATTGTAAATGCACAAACAGTAATATCTCCACATTGCACGGTGCAATTCTGAAATTTTTTGCTTTTTCCTGCTAATCCTACTGCATGATAAAGAAGATTCAAAGAGAGTGAGATGCCAGCTCCTTTCATTCAGTCAGTAGCTTCAAACATTTCTGGTATATGAAAAACATGTTTTTCAATGGCAAAAATCAATGAATATTGTAAATGCACAAACAGTAATATCTCCACATTGCACGGTGCAATTCTGAAATTTTTAGCTTTTTCCTGTTAATCCTAGCATGATAAAGAAGATTCAAAGAGAGTGAGATGCCAGCTCCTTTCATTCAGTCAGTAGCTTCAAACATTTCTGGACGTTTTTCAATGGCAAAAATCAATGAATATTGTAAATGCACAAACAGTAATATCTCCACATTGCACGGTGCAATTCTGAAATTTTTTTGCTTTTTCCTGCTAATCCTAGCATGATAAAGAAGATTCAAAGAGAGTGAGATGCCAGCTCCTTTCATTCAGTCAGTAGCTTCAAACATTTCTGGTATATGAAAAACATGTTTTTCAATGGCAAAAATCAATGAATATTGTAAATGCACAAACAGTAATATCTCCACATTGCACGGTGCAATTCTGAAATTTTTTGCTTTTTCCTGCTAATCCTAGCATGATAAAGAAGATTCAAAGAGAGTGAGATGCCAGCTCCTTTCATTCAGTCAGTAGCTTCAAACATTTCTGGTATATGAAAAACATGTTTTTCAATGGCAAAAATCAATGAATATTG